>NW_006400091.1:1596580-1620571 GCF_000299155.1 Elephantulus edwardii | reverse complement strand
TCACAAGAAATACAAGACACACAAGAAGCTCTCTTCGTGACAACCAATTGAAAGCTGCTTCAGACGGGAGAGCCCTCCGGGCCCCTCCTCTCTGGCGAGACACTCTAAGTCCCTCAGACGGACCAGAGACTATTAAAGCCTCTGGATCCGTATTCCACCCAAAGGGATGTCTCCCTAGGGCTGTGACTCGTGGTTTTTTCAAGCACGTCTGCTTTCACCACAGTCACAAACTGAAAGTAAGCGGAAAATAAAACAGACTTACAAACACACAGGTTTGGCGGTGGTGCACAGACAAAGAAACAAAGAAATTCTAGAGGATCCTCTTACCTCCAAGTGGTTGACTGGCGGGATGTGGGGGTGGCTGCTCGATCCCTGACGAGAAAGCCCCCAAATGAAAGACTCCAAACTAGGGCTTTACCCAGACCGGACACGACCCCGAGCAACTCACACCAGATCCACTTGCTGTAATCACAGGAGGCTTTTATTGACGAAGCTTCGGGATGACCTGTATCTCACACAGGAGACAGGGAAGTCAACCCCAAGCCCAAAAAAGCAAGGGAATTTATACTAGGTCTAGGGGTTCTTTGGTGTGGGATTAGCTCATTGGCTCTTTGGAAAAGGAGAAGTTCAATTTTACATCAGTTACCTGCTGCTGACGTTAGTTAAAATATGGTTTTTGCCCATAATTGTTTTTTCAATTTGTGGTCAGCTAGTTCCTGGAACACAAACATTCGCACAAGATCAAAGGTATAGGTTCTTACAATACAGATTAAAGGTATGGGTTCTTACAATACTTGGTTTTGGGGACATTATTTTTTTTTAAAAATTTTCCTTTCAGGACAACATTAAGAACAATAGCATCAGAATCAGATCCCAGAACAGGAAGAAGCAAGTAAAGGCACAAAGAAATTTGTGAAAGAATTACTAGAAAGAAACTTTCCAGGCTTAATGAAGAATGAGAGACTATATATTCAAGAAGCTGAGCGAATAGACCCCTAAAGAAAAACACCAAGGCATATTGTAGTCAATTTTGCCAAAACCAAAGATAAAACAGAATTTTGAAAGCAGCTAGAGAGACCATGGGAGCAAAAAGACCATGTAATGATGTATATCAAATACTCAAAGAATACAAGTGTCAACCAAGAATACAATACCCAGAAAAACAGTCCATCAACTATGAAGGAGAGAACAATATATTTTCAGAAAAGCAGCACCTAAGTGAGTTTGCAAAAACAAGACCAGCATTGCAGGAAGCACTGAGAGAAGTCCTTTTTACAGAGATGCCACAGAAAGTAAGCTGGATAAAAGAAACTTGAAACAGCTCAAAAAAGAACTGAACAAAATGATAGCAATAAAAACTAGACTCTCAATAATTACACTTAATGTGAATGGTTTAAATGCACAACTGAAGAGAAAAATAGTAGCTGATTGGATTAAAAACCAGAAACCATTAATATACTGTCTAAAAGAGACACATCTGAAAAGTGCAGATAAAGACAGAATCAGAATAAAAGGGTGGGGGGAAAATATATGAAGAATATGACAACCAGGAAAAAAGCAGAAATAGAATATTAATGCCTGATAAAATAGATTTCAGTGCAAAAACCATCATAAAGGGCAAGGAAGGTGACCATAGAATGCTTAAAGGGTCAATAGAACAAGAGCACATAGCAATAATAAATATCTATGCACCAAATGATAGAGCTGCAAAACATACAAAGCAAACATTAAGTAAGAGAACTGAAAAGAGAAATAGTAGTAGGAGACTTCAATACACCACTCTCATGAAAAGACAGAACTACCAGAAAGAAATTTAAAAAAGATGTTGAAGAATAAACCTCACAATAAATCACCTTGATCTTATAGATATATAAAGGCTAATTTACCCCAAAAAGGCACAGCATACCTTCTTCTTCAATATGCATGGATGTTCTCCAGAATAGATCAATTTTAGGTCACATGGCAAGCAGCAATAAATAAAAAAAAACATAGAAATAATATAAAGCATCTTCTCAGACCACAATGCTACAAAATGAAAAATTACTAACAAGAGGATAAAGGAGGGAAAAAACCATACATTTGGAAACAGAACAACACTTTACTTGAACATAAGTGCATATTAGAAGAAATAGAAAATGAAACTAAAAAGTTTCCTGAAACAAATGAAAACGCAACTTACCAAAAACCTCTGGGAAACAGTCAAAGCAATAATTGTTGTTGTTGTTGTTGTTGTTGTTGTTGTTGTTGTTGTTGTTAAGTGCCATCTAGTCATCATAGGCGACTCATAACGACCCTATGAACAAAAGACCGGAACACTTGTATAACTTTTATCATTTCTCCAAGTTCATAGATTTTTCTGGAGGCAAGCTATTTCAGAAGTGGACGCCACTCCAGCTTCCAAGCTTGTTTTAATAGAGGAGCTCCACCAAACACTGTCCACCATGGGTAACCATTATCGCATTTGATGTATCAATGTCACAGTGTTCAGCATCACAGCAACCACGAATTACCTCTGTACAGCAAATGGGCAAACTAGTGCTATACTACTTAGAAGAATGTTTGACCCAAAACAATTAAAACCAGGCTTGAGGGCCACAGATTAAAATCACCCAACTTTGACTATATAGCATAAATTTCTATCCACCAGGCTCACAGAGCTCTCTCTATGTTAGTGTTGTTGTTAAGTGCTGTTAAGTCATAGATGACTCACAGTGACCCTATGAGCGAAAAACCTGAACACTTGTATAATTTCATCGCTTCTCCAAGTTCATAGAGTTTCTGGAGGCAAACTATTTTGGAAGTAGATGCCACTCTTGCTTCCAAGCTTGTTTTAATCAGGGAGCTCCCCTAAACACTGTCCACCATAGGTAACCATTGTTGTATCTGACACATCAGTGTCACAGTGTTCAGCTTCACAGAGGTTCATTTTTAGCAATAAGAAAACACATCAAAAATGAAGAAAAAATTATAAAAAAACTATACTCAAACAAATATGAAAACTAAAATAAATAGACAAATACTTGGAAATTCACAACCTACCTAAACTGATTATTGTTTTTCAGCTCCTTTAGCTTAAGAAATGCTGAGCGAATTCGGCCCTTTTTATTTTCTGACTCCAGCTCTTTGCACATTTCATTATAGTATCTTGCTTTGTCGTCCTGATCTGCGCTTTGAAATTTTCTGTTCAGCTCTTTAATTTCTCAATTTCTTCCTTTAGCTTTGGCTTCTCGGTGCTTTAATGCAATATTCAGAGTCTCATCTGACATCCATCTTGGTCTTTTATACCTCTTCAGCCTTTGTAATGATCTTTTACATTCTTCATGGATGCTATTCTTGATATCTTCCTAGAGCTCATTTGGTCTACTCTCATTGGTGCTAAAAGCCTCAAACCTGTTCCTGAGATGGTTTTGAAATTCGAATGGAATAGACTGAAGGTCAAATTTTGGTTCCCGGGGATTTGATTTAATTTTCTTCAACTTGAGCTTGAACTTGTATATGAGTAGTTGGTGGTCTGTCCCACAATCAGCACCTAACCTGGTTTTCACAGCTGATATTGACTAAGCTTCTCTAGCCGTTCTTTCCACAAACGTAATTGATTTTATTCCTATGCATACTGTCAGGTGAAATCCATATGTATAGCCTGCATTTCTATTTCTTATAAAAGGTATTTGTAATAAATAAATCATTGGATGTGCAGAATTCTAGCATTCTACCTCCAGCTTCATTTCTATCACCAAATCTATGTTTTCCAGCTACTGATCCTTCTTCCCCGTCCCCAACTTTTGTGTTCCAGTCGCCCATTATTATCAATACATCTTTATTGCATCTTCGATCAATTTCTGACTGCAAAAGTTGGTAAAGATCTTCCATTTCCTTCTCTTTGGCTCTAGTTGTGCATATATTTGAATGGTAGTGATATTCACTGGACTTCCTTGTATGTGTATGGATATTATCCTGTCACTCACCACATTGTATTTCATGATGGATCTAGAAATTACTTTCTTAATTATGAAATCAATCCCATTTTTTCCTCACTTTTTCATCCCTGACATAGTAGATCCTATAATCATCAAATTCAAAATGTCTGATGCCAAGACATCTCATTTTGCTAATACCTAGTATGTCAATATTTATGTATTCCATTTCTTTCTTAATAATGTCAAATTTTCCTACATTCATGCTTGTCACATTCCACATTCTAATTACTAGTGTCTGCTTACAGCTTTTCCTCCTTCTTTGTGTTTCCATATCTGAGATCTCAGTCTCAATTGCTATGTCTGTGCTCCACTGACTATGCAAAGGCTTTTGACTGTGTGGATCACAACAAGCTGTGGATGACTCTAAGAAGAATGGGAATCCCAGGACATCTGATTGTGCTTATGTGAAACCTATACTTTGACCAAGAGGCAGTCATCAGGACAGAGCAAGGAGATACTATATGGTTCAAAATGGAAGGAGGTGTGTGCCAGGGATGAATTCTGTCTCCATACCTTTTCAATCTGTATGCAAAACAGATAATCTAGGATGGGATGCTGGGCTTTATGAGGAGGAATTGGAATAGAGGGGAATTTCTTCAACATAGTAAAAAACATGTACTCAAAACCAAAAGCCAACATTGTCCTCAATGGAGATATACTAAAAACATTCCCTTTGAGAACAGGAACTAGATGAGGATGGAAAACATGGACTTGGTGACAGAAATGAAGCTGGAGATATAATGATAGCATTTTGCACTTATTCATTGCAAATATATTTTATAAGAAACAAATGCAGGCTATACACATGGATTTCACCTGATGGTATGCATATGAATCAGATAGATTACATCTGTGGAAAGAATTGCTGAAGCTCAATATCAACTGTGAAAATTAGGCCAGGTGCTGATTGTGGAACAGACCACCAACTACTCAGAGGCAAGTTCAAGCTGAAGCTGAGGAAAATTAAATCAAGTCCACAGGAACCAAAATTTGATCTTGAGTCTATCCCACCTGAATTTCAAAACCATCTCAGGAACAGGTTTGGGGCCTTAGACATTAATGAGTGAAGACCAGTTGAGATGTGGAAGGATATTTAGAATATCATCCAGGAAGAATGCAACAGGTCATTGCAAAGACAGAAGAGGAAGAGAAGACCAAGATGGATGTCAGAAGAAACTCTGAATATTGCACTAGAGGTCTGAGAAGCCAAACCAAGAGGAAGAAATCAAGATATTAAGGAGCTGAACAGATGACTCCAAAGGGCTGTGAGGGAAGACAAAGTAAAACATTACAATGAAATGTGCAAGGAGCTGGAGTCAGAAAGGCAAAGGGGCCAAACTAGCTCAGCATTTCTTAAGCTGAAGGAAGTGAAGAACAAACTCAAGCCTCGAGTTGCAATACTTAAGAATTCTTTGGGCAGAATATTAAATTACCCAGGAAGCATTAAAGAAGATGGAAGGAGTATACAGAGTCATTGTACCAAAAGGAATTGGTGGACAGAGAAGAATTTCATTAAAGAATGTATGAACAAGAGCCTGTGGTGATGAAGAAAGAAATCCAAGCTGCTCTGAAAAAATTGGCAAAGAATAAGGCCCCAGGAATTGATAACATACCAATTGACATCTTTCAACAAGACACTGCCATGGATGTGCTCGCCAAATTGTGCGAAGAAATCTGGAGGACAACCACCTGGCCATCTAAGTGGAAGAGATCTTATTTTTGTTCATATTCCAAAGAAAAGTGACCTGACAGAGTGGGGGAAATATTGAACAATATCAGTGCTATCACATGCAAGAAAGATTCTACTGAAGATTATCCAAAAATGACTGGAACAGCACATCAACAGAGAACTGCCTGAAGTGCAGGCTGGGTGCTAGGGATATTATAACAAATGTCAGATGGATTTTGGCTGAAATCAGAGAGCACCAGAGGAATATCTATCTGTGTTTATTTCACTATTTAAAGGCATTTTACTATGTAGATCACAACAAACTGTGGCTGACTCTGAGAAGAATGGGAATCCCAGAACATTTGATTGTGCTTATGCGAAACCTATACATGGACCAGGAGGCAGTCTTCAGAAAACAGCAAGGAAACACTGCATGGTTCAAAATTGAAAAGAGTGTAAGTCAAGGATGTGTCCTATCTCTGTGTCTTTTCAATCTATATGAGAAACAGATTATCTGGGAGCCTGGGCTCTATGAGGAGAAATGTGGCATCAGGATTGGAGAAAGACTCATCACAATCTGCGTTATGCAGATGACACAACCCTACTTGCTGAAAATGAAGAGGAACAGAAGTGCTTGCTGAAGAAGGTCAAGAACTGTAGTCTTCAATGCACTGAAACTCAAAATCAATAAAACAAAGATTCTGGGAGCTCTGGTGGCCTAGTGGCAAGAAGCTGCACTGTAATCCCAGAGGTACGCAGTTTGAATCTGACAGATGCTCTGCTGGAGCAGGAGGGGCAATCTCCTCCTGTACCAGTTGGATCCAATTTGATAGTACACACACAACATACAATAAAATTGAAAAAATTGGGGGGAAAAGCAAGCAAACAAAGAGTCTCACCACTGGGAGTATTGGCAGAATCATGATAGATAGTGAGGAGATTGAGATTGTTAACAGCTTCACTTTGTTTGGTTCTACAATCAACACTCTTGGTACCACCAGTCAGGAAATTAAAAGACACATTTCATTGGAATTTCTTTTGTCAGAGACCTCTCCAAAGTACCAAAGAGCAACAATTTCAGTCTGGAGACTAAAATGCACCTGATACAGGCCATGGTCTTTGTAATGACTTGCTATGCATCAGAAAGCTGGACAATGACTACGGATGATAGAATGAGAATTGATGCCTTTGAGCTGTGGTGCTGGAGAAGATTATTGAATATACTATGGACTGCTAAGAGAACAAAGAAGTTCGTCCTGGAGAGGGTGAAGCCAGGCTTCTCCTTGGAGGCAAGAAGCTTCATCTGACATACTTTGGACATGTTGCAAGGTGGGATCAGTCCTTGGAGAGGGATGTCATGCTTGGGAGTTTGAGGGACAGAGCAAGAGAGGAAGACCGTAGATTAGATGGATTGATTCAGTGACTGGTGATGGGGACTGGGTATAGGTGTATTAGAGACAATAAGATTTGCACAGAATAGAGAGAGTTTAGGGCTTTTGATAGCACATAACAATAACATTCAATACTGTATTGGAAGTATTAGTAATAGCAATAAAACAAGAGCACTAGCAAAGACTAAGTAAAACTATCTCTGTATGCAGATGCTATGATAGTGTGCTTAGAAAACCCTAAAGACTCAGCAAGAAAACTTCTTTTACATAGTTGACCAATTCAGCAAAGTGGCAGGATATAAGATCAACACACAAAAATCAATTTAATTTCTAAATGGAGCAAAGAAAAGCAATACCCATCGCAATATTAACCATAAGATTAAATACCTGGAAACACAAAAGACATATTCAAAGAAATCTATAAAACATTATTACAAGAAACAAAAAGTGACCTGGAGAAATGGAAGAATATACCATACTCTTGGAAAGGAAGACTCAATATTGTAAAAATGACAATCATACCAAAGGCAATTTACAAATTCAATGCAATACCAATATAAATACCAATTCCAGTCTTCAATGAGATGGAAAAGGCAATTTCCAATTTGATCTGGAATGGAAAGAGATCCTGAATAAGCAAACCACTCCTGAAAAGGAGAAACAAGATAGGAGGCATCTCACTCCCTGATCTCAAATCCTACTTCACAGCTGTGGTGGTCAAGACAGTGTGATACTGGTATAGTGACAGACACATAAATCAATGGAATAAAGTACCCAGAAATCAGTTCATCTACCTATGATCAACTGATTTTTGACAAAGAAATGAAATCAGTTAAGTGAGGAGATGAAAACCTCTATAGCAAATGGTGATTGAAAAATTGGAAAACTAACTGCAGAAAACTCAAGCAAGACCCATCCCTCACACCATACACAAAAACCAACTCAAAGTGGATCAAGGATCTAGGAGTAAAACAAAGGACTATAAACTTCATCAGAAGAAAGCTTGAAAGAACTCTAGAAGTTCTAATCTACATGAAAAGTTTTCCAAGCATCCTGAAAAACCTACATCTGGGGAAGAATAAAATAGATGAATGGGATCTTCTGAGAATTAAATCCCTATGCACATCAATAAACTTCTCCAATAGGGTAAAAAGGGAAGCCAAAGACTGGAGGGAAATATTTGGTAAAGGCATGTCTGATAAAAACTTATATCTAAAATTTATAGAATACTCCAGCATCTCAACCAGATAAAGGTAAACAACCCAATCACAAAATGGGCACAGGATATGAACAGAAAATCCACCAAAGAAGACATTCAGATGGTAAACAAACACATGAAGAAAAGTTCAAAATCCCTAGCTCTAAGAGAGATGCAAGCCAAAACAACTATGATATATCATCTAACACCAGTAACGATAGCAAAGTTTGACAGAGTAGCCAACAAATGTTGGGGAGGTTGTAGAGAGACTGGAACCCTTATTCACTGTTGGTGGGAGTGTAAAATGGTGCAACCAATATGGAAGGCAGTATGGCACTTTCTCAAAAAGTTTCAAACAGAAATACCATTTGACCCAACAGTTCCACTACTGGGAATAAACCCTAAAGAAACCAGAGCTACCACAAAAACAAATATATAGTCGCCTATGTTTATTGCTGCATTGTTCGCAATAGCAAAGAGATGTATGTAACCCAAGTGCCCATTAAAAAATGAATGGATAGAGAAGCTGTGATGTAGTCACACAATGGAGTAGTATTCAGCACTGACAAACAAGAAACTTATACAATATTATATAAAATGGGTGACCCTGGAGGACATCATGCTGAGTAAAATATCTTAGTCACAAAAAGACAGATGCTACGTAGTGTTAGTGTTATAAAATAGAACTGGCATGGGGTTTGGGGAAACTAGAGAAGAGGAGATAAATAATGAATACTGCATTGAACTGATGATAGAAAGAACTACTTAAAAATAATATATTGTTAGGCAATCTTTGCATGACAACAGTGTAGAATAAGAGGTACATAGCAAAATAGACTAGGGTTGAGAGGGAAGGAGGATATTGTGTAACAATGAACACATTTTTTAAAGAGAAGAGCTAACTGGGGTGGAGGGTAGGGAATAAAATGTGCAACAATTAATGAATGGAAATCCAAGTTTTCTGTAAACCATTAAGATCAGAATAAAAAAAAATTTTAAAAGAAAAACTGGTGTATCCACAAAATGGAATATTACACAGCATTGAAGACTAATAAACTTTTAAAACCTTATACAACATAGATGAATCTAGAATACATTATGCTGAATGAAATATCTCAATCACAAATGGATAAATATTTCATATGACCAGTGTTATAAAATAAGATGGACACAGAAGAGGGAAGAGCAGGAACAGAATGGATAGATTATGAACACTACATTGGAATAGAAGAAGGGAAAGATTATCTGAAAGTAATTGATAATTAGGCATCATATGTATGACAATTAACAATCTGAAACAAAATATTCATTACAAATTTAATTGAGGGAGGGAAAGGAAGAAAATGTGTATCAATGAATGAATGAAAACTCTTTTTATAAATTTTCACTAATTTTCCTAATAAAAAGATAAAAATAGACAATTAGAGGTATCGGTTAATAAATGAGGACAACCACAAAGCAAAAAGAAGTAAGTAATAAAGATGCATAACTTTCCAAGTAGGGAGGAAGTCACAGCAACTTTAAGATAAATTGAATTGGTTTAGACTTAGGAATAAATTGGTAATTTATAGAGTAACCACTAAGAAAATTTACAAGCTTAATCACAACACAGATTGGGAAATCATAAAGAATAAGTACACATTAAAACAACAGCAGTGAAGGAAATGATATGAAATGATAATAAAGTTAACCCAGAAAAAAAAAAACACAACACAACAAAAACAACAGCATAGAGAGAGATCAGTTGGTCTAGTGGACAGAAAGTCATGCTCCCAAGCCAAAAGTGGGTAACTCTACTCTGCAGCCCTCACGCCTGGCTTTAATTGTTTTTGGTGAAACATTTTTCTAGGTTGTTAACCCTGGTGTGTCCACTTGCTGTACAGAGGTAACTCATTATTTCTGTGAAGCCAAACACTGTGACACTGGTGAGTCAAATGAGAGAATGGTTACCCATGGTGGACAGTGTTTGGTGGAGCTCCCCAATTAAAACAAGCTCGGAAGCAGGAGTGGCATCCACTTCCATAATAGCTTGCCTCTGGAAACCCTATGAACCTGGAGAAAGGACAAAAGTTATACAGATATCTAGATCTTTCATTCATAGGGTTGCTATGAGTCGCCCACGACTCGACAGCACTTAATAACAACAATGTACTTACCCAATTGTTGGTGCCTCCTAACCACATGCCCAAACCATCCTTACCTTCAAGGAGTACCCTAATTTCACCTTCTTTTTGTCCTCTTGTCAGTCTATGTGATATTCAGTATTCTTCTCACAAATTGTTTAAAGGCATAGATTCTTCTTCCATCATCCTTAAGTCATTGTCAAACTTTTAGATGCATAGAAAGTTATTGAAAAGATCATGGTTTATATCAAGCATGTCTTAAGCCTTTAAATTGACATCATTACTTTTTAGGCCTTTGAACAGGTCTTTAAAAGCACATTTTCCCTGTGCAACATGTCTTTTGATTTCTTGACTTCTAGTACCAAGGATGTTGAGTGTGGAACCAAGTAAGATGAAATAATTGACAATTTCAATCTTTTCACCATCTGGCCCAGTAATGAGGATTTTTTGTTTTCTACATGTTGAGTTACAATCGAGGTTGAAGGCTATAGTCCTTGATATTTTGCAACAAACACCTCCAGTTTTCCTCACTTTCAGGGAACAAGATTGTGCCATCTGCATAACACAAGTTGTTGATGAGTCTTCCTCCAATCCTGATATCACATTCTTCTTCATAAAGTCTTACTTCTCAAATCATTTGTTTAGCATATATATCAAATAATTATGGAGAGAGGTCCTTTTTTAATTTGAAACCATGCACTATTCCCTTTCTTTTTCTGACAAAAATACATAACTATAATTAATATCTATTCACCAAATAACTGAGCTGAGAGATGTATAAATCATACCTTCACAGATCTAAAGAGAGAAAAAGCTAATTCCACAATAACAGTAGGAAACATTAGTCCACCAATTTTTATCAAGGATAGGCGACTAGAAAGAAACTCATCAAAAGCACAGAAGGAATAAGCAATACAATCGGTCCTCTATAAACTTTAAAACATTGAATAATACAAGACCTTTTATCAGATCATAATTCTATAAAATTAGAAATCAGCAACAAGAAAAATCTAAGGAAAAAAATCAAGTATGTGAACACTAAGGATGTTAAGGGCAGAATATTGAATGATCTAGGAAGCATCAACAGAAGATTACGCAGAAGAAGGATTACACAGAGTCACTATACCAAAAAAAGATGGCTGACACAGAAGGATTTCATAAACATTTTATGTTCAAGAAGCAATGGTGATGAAGGAGGAAGTTCAAGTTGTGCTGAAATAATTGGAAAATAACAAGGCCCCAGGAATTGAGAAACTACCAATTGACATATTTCAACAAACAGATGCATCCCTGGATGTGCTCACCAGATTATGTTAAGAAATCTAGAGGACAACTACCTAGCTAACTGACTGGAAGAGATTCATATGTATTCCCATTCCAAAAAAAAGTGATCCAACAAGTGTGGAAATTATTGAACAATTTCATGATAGATGGAAAAGAGGGTCAGACTGTTAACATTCTTTTCTTGTTTGGGTCCATGTTCAACACTCTTGGCACCTGCAGTCAGGAAATCAAAAGATGAATTGGATTAGGAAAGTTTGCTGTCAAGGACCTCTCCAGAGTACTGAAGAGCAACAATGTCAGTCTAGAGACTAAGATGTGCCTGATCAAGGTCATGGTCTTTGCAATTACTTGCTATGTATCAGAGAGTTGGACAATGAATTAGGATGATTGAAGAATTGATTAAAGCTGTGGTGCTGAAGAAGAGTATTGAATATATATAATGGACTGCCAAGAGAACAAACAAGTCTAGTCCTGGATAGGATGAAACCAAGTTTCTTTATGAAGGCAAGGATTTTGAAGCTCCATCTCACATACTTTGGGCATGTGGCTAGAAGAGACCAGTTCTTGGAGATGGACGTCATGTTTAGAATGAAGGGACAACGCAGGAGAGGAAGACACTGGATAAAATGGATTGACACAGTGACTAGAGTAATAGGCAGAGGTGTGTCAGAGACTTTGAAATTGGCTCAGAATAGAACATAGTTCAGAGCTATTATACATGAGTCACTCTGATTTCAGGTAACTTAATGACACATAATAAGAACATGACTAAAATCCTGCTGAAGATCATAAAAAAATGGCTGAAACAGTACATTGACAGAGAACTAACAAATTTACAAGCCGAGTTTAGAAGAGGCCATTTTGCTAGGACATTATCAGATGTCAGATGGGTCTTGGCTAAAGTAGACAGTACCAGAGAAGTGTCTATCAGTGTTTCATTAACTATACAAAGTGAATCACAAGTTGTGGCTAACTTTGAGAAGATTGGGAAGCCCGGAATATCTGACTGTGCTCAGACAAAACCTATACCTGGACCAGAGAAGCAGTAGTCAGAACAGAGCAAGGAAACAGTGCCTGCTTCAAAATCAAGAAAGAAGTGCATCGGGGATTTATCTTGTACATCCTATCTCCATACACTTTCAATTTATGTGTAGAACAGATCATTCGGGAAGCTGGACTTTATGAAGAGGAATATAACATCAGGATTGGAAGAAGACTCATCAACAAACTGCAATATGCAGATGGCACAACCTTACTTGCCAAAACTGAAGAGGATCTGAAGAATTCCCTGCAGAAGGTCAAGGACTATAGTATTCAATATGGATTGAAGCTTAACATCAAGAAGACAAAGATTCTCACCACTGGGCCAGTTGGCAGCACCATAATAGGTAGAGAAGACACTGAATTTCCGTTTGCTTGGCTGCACAATCAGCACTCTTGGCAGCAGCAGTCAAGAAATCAAAAGACTAATTATATTGTGGAAGTCTGCTGTCAGGGACCTCTCCAAAGTGCTAAAGAAAAAAATTATGTCAGTGTAGAGACTAAGATGCGCCTGATCCAGGCCATGGTCTTTTCTATGCAACAGAAAGCTGAACACAACTCACAGTGACTCTGTGAACAAAGGACCTAATGCCTTTCCATAACTACCATCATTTCTCCAAGTTCATAGAGTTTCCAGAGACATGTGGTTTAGGAAGTGGGTGCCACTCTTGCTTCCAAACCTGTTTTACAACTGGGAGCTCCGCCAAACACTGACTACATTGGGAAGCCATTCTGGTATTTGATACCTCAATGATACAAGGTTCAGCATCATAGCAAACCCAGGTTACTTCATACTGCATATTGACAAAGAGCAATGTACAAAGTGGAAGAGTGTTCCTGCAGATATAAGAGCACTAGTTTCATTTAGCAGTGATTAAGTGCTGTCAAATTGAATACAACTGAGAGTAGGCTTTGCACAAAAGACCTGAACTCTGTTCTAGAACTAATATCATTTATATACAGAACTCTGTTCTATAACTAACATCATTTCTGTACATTTATAGTTTTGAGGGTTTGTAGAATTCAGAGCGTTTGTAGCGTTTACGGAGGCATCTAGTTTAGGAAGTGGATGCCACTCTTCCATCCCAGCATAAAACAATCTGGAAGCTCATTCAAACTGAGGAGGACCAGACGCCATTACCAAAAGTCCAACCTGCACGCTGGTGGCTTTCTATTTTAATAGTTAAAGAGAAACCTTTGTCCTCTTTCCTGCACACAGGCTGGTAACTTGGAGTCTTGCACACAAGCACAGTATGGATCTCTCCCTGGTAAGGAAACATCTTGGTTATCTCGGTCCCCTGACTCCTCATTTGTGAAAAATAACATTTATCATAAGGAACAGATTGTGTACCCTCCTTGGTCTATTGTTTCTGTACCTGTCTTTTATGATTCTGTGAAAAATGACAAATGAGATCATAGTAAATATTCCTATAAAAATAAAACGACGCAGACTCTCACGACTACAGTCTTGTATTGTCTTTTGTGTTGTGTGTCTTTCTTGCTACAGTCTTGTATCGTCTTGTGTGTGTGTCTGTCTTTTCTGTGTCATTTTTTTCAGGCAATCTATAAAGGTTTGCAACATTTGGCGCCTGAACGTGGCACAGATTCAAGTTCTTCAGCTGTCTGGGAAACTCCTGGGAGAAACCAAATCACAGTAAGTACAGGGAGGTGACGACCTCAGGGTACAGTACTCGGAATAAGTAAAAGGTGAACAGAGATGGGTAATTCTCCGTCTATACATGATCATTATTTAATGATTTTTAGAGGATTGTCAGGTTCTATAGGATTAAATTTTATTTTGAAAACAATAAAGCAGTTGTTTGAAAATCTAACAAATTAATGCTATTGGTTTTAATGTCAGGAAAATTATTTATAATTTAAAACATATTTTAGAATAAGTTTATGTTTTTCCTTCACATATCTGAAATATTGGGGACAGGCATAAACCAGTCTTTCACAGCTGCATAGATAAGTGACCTAGAAGCAGATAAGAGAAAAAAATACAGTTCAGTTCTTAGAGTAAATGTAAAAAATAAAAGTTATACCCTCAATTGACTACTTGTAAAATCCAAGAAGCTAAAATTTCTCATGATTAGAGATAAAGCAGCTTTTTCCAAGCATAGGTGTAATGTGCATTATAATAAAGAGACATATCCAAGAACAGAACAACAAGATTAAGTCTAGAAGTTACAAAAGAAAGCCCATCAGTTTCAAGCTTTACAAGAGACATTACAAATTACCAGCAGTATTCTGTTTGCAGAAGCAGTCCTGCTGTAAAGAATGACAGCATGTCTTAAATTTGTTTCATGCCACCTTGAAAGGTGCTGTTACTATGTTTTTAGTATTGCAAAAATATAGTGTAAAATAAGCAATTTATGTCAAGAAGACAAAGATTCTCACCACTGGACCAATTGGCAGCATCAGGATGGATGGGGAAGAGATCCAGATTGTTCACAGCTTTAGTCTGCTTGGTTCCACAGTCAACACTCTTGGCATCAGCAGCCAGGAAATTAAAAGACGTATTGTGATGGGAAAGTCTTCTCTAAAGTACTCAAGAGCAACGATGTATCTCTGGAGACTAAGGTGCATCTGGTACAGGCCACGGTCTTCGCAATCACTTGTTAAGCATCAGAGAGCTGAACAATGACCAGGGAGGACAGAAGGAGAATTGATGCTTTTGAGTTTTGGTATTGAAGAAGAGTGCTAAAGGTGCCATGGACTGCTAAGAAAACAAACAGATTCATCCTAGAGAGGGTTAAACCGGGCTGCTCCTTGGAGGCAAGGATTCTGAGGCTTCATCTGACATGCTTCGGTCATGTTGTAAGGAGAGACCGGTCCTTGGAGAAGGACATCATGCTTGGGAGGGTGGAGGGCAGGTGCAGGAGGGCAAGGCCCTCTGGGAGATGGATTGATTCGGTGACTGGGGCAATCAGGATGAGTGTGTCGGAGGCAATGAGATTGGCACAGGACAGAGCAGAGTTTAGAGCTGTTGTACTTAGGGTCGCTATGAGTCACAAGCGACTCAACAGCACATAATAACAACAACTACAATGATATAATAATTAATAATATATTTAAAAATAAAAGGGGGAATAGAGGAATATAGAGGCAAGAAGACTATTTATTGCTTTATATACTTTAAATTATAGAGGAAAGAAGACTATTTATTGCCTTATATACCTTAAATTTTTTAAATCTTAATTCATATAAGATATCAGCATCAGAACTACAATGGCAAAACAATAATAAAGAAAAAACTCCTGAGTTAGATCAATCTAGTTATTATTTGGATCAGAATACTAGCACTTGGAAATCTGATCAGGTACTAAAATGGGGAAGAGATTTTGTTTATATCTCCACAGAAAATAAAGAAAACATTTGGACTCCTGACAAAAGGCTTAAACTTCAACATGGTGAATAAAAGAAAGTTCGGTATGCAGAATTTGAATGTAGAATTTACTGGATTAAATCTACATTGAGCACAAGTTCAGGGACTCTTTGTAAATATCTATCAAACAAATTCACCTACTTAAGGCCAGTTAAAGAAGTCAACACAAAAAGAAGAAAAACTGGTGGTTCAAAATTCTCTATATTAGAACTGCAGTTATATAGTTATAAAACTGACATCAGATTTCTTCAGCCTGTGAAACTAGTTACTTAGTCTCCGAATTCTGTTTCCTTTCTTTAGTCATGGAGGACCCCGAGGGAAGGTATCTCAAATGTCCAAAGGCAATACTGAGACATTTTGTCCCAAAAGACCTTTGAGAGATCAACTCTTGACATCCTTCATCACCTTCACAAATTCATGCACTTTATCTGGTAACTGCATCCTTAAGTAAAATTTCTGTCTGTTTTAGCCAGCTCTAAGAAATGCACGTGCCTGTAGCCAACACTCCAAATCTGTGTCAGTTGTGCCTGTGTTGGTTTCTATACTTTAGACAGGTCCTGTAGGAGTGGAAGCAGAAGCTCTCCACTCTTTGTTCTTTGTAATCCCTTAATTAATGCCTGCCAGTATCAGATCTAATTGTATGAGTGAAAGCTGTATTGTATCTAATGAGCTAAATTTGTACTGAGTAAAAGTTACATTTCATGAGTAAAATTTGCACTCTATCTGATCAAAAGCTGTTTTGTTATTGTATCTAATAATTGTGTACCTGTATCACATCTAAAGATTACTCATGTATTAACACTGTTCTTTTGTTCATTTCATTTTAGATCATTGCTCAAAAGTAAAAACAAAAGTTTCTATTCTAGTAAAAAGTATGTTAGAAAGAAACTCTGTATAATTGGCCTGTTTGTCATATTATCCTTAGCCAAAAGAAATATTGTGATTATTGATTCAAGTCCTCGTGGGTAATTTAAGGAAAAATATTCCAGGATAATCAAAGTTTAAATGCATCTGCTAATAAGACAATAGTGTGGCATGATAAAGGTCTCACTCCACATTTTCCACATTTAGCAAATAATACAGTAGCTCAAAGACATATTTGGAAATTATTAACAGATATAGAAAAATTCAAGTATGGAAAAGAAATATGTCCCTCAATGTTTCTGATACTTCAAATCCTTTTTCTGTTCATTTGCATATAAATGTATCCAAGTACATTATGGCTTGTGTAAAATATCCTTATGTCTTACTGCTTCGTGATATTACCTAGGATGACAATAATAGAACGTTGGGTTGTAATCCTTGTTTTTTGCAAAGTTGTATCAATTCATCAACAAATGTTATTGTGAATAATGAATCTTTAAGTATTTACATCATCCAAGCAAGACAAGATACGTGGTTACCTGTTGAGCTGAGCAAACCCTGGAATGACTCAGTGGGAATATGATGGCCTTACAGGTCATCAATCGTCGAGTAAAGCAGAGTCATCAGCGTCTTCATTGTTACAGTGCTTGGACTGGCTGCAATTGCATCTACTGCAGCAGTTGCTAGTGTTGCTTTACAACAACGCGTACAGACTGCTGACTTTGTCAGACAGTGGCATACTGGCTTTCGTGAACTATGGCAACAACAACAACAGATCAACAACTCATAGAAGACAATCAACATTTACAAGAAACTGTGCTATGGTTGGGGAATCAGATTTCTGTATTGTCCACTCGAGTAATGTTAAAATGTAATTGGAATTCTTATCCTTTTTGTGTCTCTCCTGTTAAGTATAATTTTTCATGGGAATGGGATAATGTAAAGAAGCGTATTATAGGAAATAAGAATCTTTCTTCATATTTGTGTAAATTAGAAACTAAGTTTACTATTATAATACCTTTTCTTCTCAATTAGATACTTATGAAGGGGATCAATTCTTAGCTGACTTTTTGAAGAAGACTAGGAAATTAAATCCTGTGAGAAAACTAAAAACTGTATTTGTTACTATAGGAGGTAATTCCACTATAATAGTAGTAATAATCATTCTTATTTGTAATCTTTTCATACTCTTCTACCGAGACCAATGAAAGCAATTAGTAGAGAAAAGACAAATAGCTGTACACTCTGTTTTCACGATGTATAACAGGAGAGGGAGATGAGGAGGACCAGACACTATTACTGAAAGTCCAACCTACACGTGGGTGGATTTCTGGTTTAATAATTAAAGAGAAAATTTTATCCTCTGTCCTGCACGCAGTCTGGGAACTTGGAGTCTTGCACACAAACACAAGATAGTATCTCTTCCTGGTAAGAAAACATCTTGGTCATCTCAGTCCCCTGACTCCTCATCTGTGAAAAACAACATCTATCATAAGGAACAGATTGTGTACCCTCCCTTGCTCTATTGTTTCTGTACCTGCCTTTTATGATTCTATAAAAAATGAGACATGATATCGTAGCAAATATTCCTATAAAAATAAAAGTCAGACCCTTGGGACTGCAATCTTATATTGTCTTTTGTGTTGTGTGTCTTTTTTGCTTCAGTCTTGTATCGTCCTTTGCATGTGTCTGTCTTTTCTGTGTCATTTCTTCCAGGCAATCTATAAAGGTTTGCAACACAAACATTGTACATAATGGGTAATCATTATGGTATTTGACAAGACGAGGGGACAGTATGCAGTATCACAACCACACCAAGTCGTTCAGTTCAGCAAATAGACAAAAGATTGCTGCATCATTTAAGGAATATTCATTCGAAAATTATGGTAACTATTAAAAAAATTAAATACTTGGGACTAAATCTAACCAGCAATACAAAAAACCTATACAAAGAAAACTAAAGAGCTCTGCTCAAAGAAGATTAATCAGAACTGGCTTTGACAAGCACTGTGGCATTTGTACAAGAACAAACTGGGAGGAGGGTAGAGAGAATAGTGCAACAATGAATGAATGGAAACCCAAAATCTCTGTAAATGTTTATGAAAATTAATAAAATATAGACAAAAAAATAAAGAGCTCTGCTCAAAGAAACCAACATAAATGAAAGATCATAAGATGCTTTTGGATAGAAAGACTTAGTAACATTATAAAAATATTAAAGCTACTAAGAGAAATCTATAGATATAATGCAAGAGCTCCGGTGCTCTAGTGACAAGAAGCAAACCTGAAGACACACAGTTCAAGGCCACCATCTGCCACACCAAAGAAGAATGGGCGATCTCTCAAATTAACTGCCTCTGAAAACCCGCTGGAAAGTCAGCTATAGGTCAGTCGGGTTCTATTCTATGGTACGCAACAACAATTTGTTGTGGTGGTGGTGTTGTGTGCCATTTAGATCCCATTATTATTCATCAAAAAAATGGAGAATGTAATCATCAAGTTTATATAAGGATCAAGCGTGCTCCTGCTTATCAAAACTTAGTGATCCTGGTACAGCAACATATATAAATACCAATGGAAAAGAATTCAGAAGACAGGAGCAAAGATATCCATTTACAGATAACTGAACTTTGACAAAGAGATTAAATCCTTTACGTGAGGAAAAGACAGGCTTTTTAACATGTGGTGCGGGCAAACCAGGTATCTATTTGCAGAAAATGAAAACAAGATCCATACCTCACATTACATACTTCAAGACCTCTGCATAAAATCTACTACATAAAGAACTGTCAAGATCATCAAAGTAAAAACTTGAGGCAAATTCTTCAGCCTTAATCTATGGTATGAATATTGTTGCTGTTGTTGTTATGTGTCGTCAAGTCACTTGCGACTCATAGCGACGCTATGTACAAGAGCCCTACACTCTGATCTGTTCTATGTCAATTGCACTGTCTCTGATACACCCAACCAGATTGTCCCAGTCACTAAATCAATCCACCTCAGAGGGCCTGTCTTCCTCTCCTGTGTTGTCCCTCCACCCTCTCAAGCATGAAGTCCCTCTCCAAGGACCAGTACCTCCTTACAACATGTTCAAAGTATGTCAGACAAAGTCTCAGAATCCTTGCCTCCAAGGAGGAGCCCAGTTTAACCCTCTCCAGGACGAATCTGTTTGTTTTCTTAGCAGTCCATGGTACACTCAATACTCTTCTTCAACACCACAGCTCAAAGGCATCAATTCTCCGTCTATCCTCCATAGTCATTGTCCAACTCTCTGATGCATAACAAGTGATACCAAAGACGATGGCCTGTATTAAATGCACCTTAGTCTCCAGAGAGACACCATTGCTCTTCAGTGCTTTGGAGAGGTCCCTAACAGCAGACTTTCCCATGGCAATACGTCTTTTAATTTCCTGGCTACTGGTGCCAAGAGTGTTGACTGTGGAGCCAAGCAAACTAAAGCTGTGTACAATCTCAATCTCTTCATCATCCACCCAGATACTGCCAATTGGTCCAGTGGTGAGAATCCTTGTTTTTTTTAATATTGAGCCTCAATCCATATTGAAGGCTGCAGTCCTTGACCCTCTGCAGCAAGTGCTTCAGGTCCTCTTCAGTTTCAGCAAGCAGGGTTGTGTCATCTACATAACACAGATTGTTGATAGATCTTCCACCCACCCTGATGCCACTCTTCTCCTCATAAAGCCCAGCCTCCCGGATAATCTGTTCTGCATACAGGTTGAAAAGGTAATGGAGAAGGACACATCCCTGGTATACACCCTTTCCAATTTTGAACCATACAGTGTTTCCTTGCTCTGTTCTAATGACTGCCTCTTGGTCCAAATATAGGTTTCACATTAGCATGATCAAATGTTCTGGGATTCCCATGCTTCTCAGAGTCAGCCACAGTTTGTTATGATCCACACAGTCAAACACCTTTGCATAATCAATGAAGCACAGGTATACATTCCTCTGGTACTCCCTGCTTTCATCCAAGATCCATCTAATATTAGCTACAAATCCCTAGTACCACGACCCCTTCTAAACCCAGCCCGGACTTCTGGCAGTTCTCTCCTGATGTGCTGTTCTTAGTTAGTTTTGGATAATCTTCAGTAGAATCTTGCTTGCATGTGAAATCAATGATATTGTTCTATAGTTTCCACACTCTGTTGGGTCACCCTTCTTTGGAATGGGAAGAAATATAGATCTCTCCCAGTCAGTTGGTCAAGTGGTTGTTCTCCAGATTTCTTGGCACAACTTGGTGGGCACGTCCAGGGAGCATCTGTGAGCTGAAATATGTCAATTGGTATACCATCTATTCCTGGGGACTTATTTTTGCTATTTTGGTATGAATAGATTATCAAATATAAAGTGCATAAACAGCAGAGAATAAAGTATATGAATGTGACAATAAAAAAATTAATTCCTAATGTACAACAAAAGACTTTTGATGGTCTTTTATATCAGCAAAAAGGATTTTGTTGGTCCTCCACCTTCCCAAATATGATGTCCTTTTCCAAGGATTGACCCACTCCCAACAGCATATGCAAAATATGTGAAATAAAGCTTCATCAGCCTCCAAGGATAACACTATTTGCACTTTGTTGAAAACATATTTGTTTGTTCTTTTGTCAGTCCATGGAATAGTCAGTAGTGTTCTCAAACACCACAACTCAAAGGCATTGATTCTTCTGTCATCTTTAGTTACCGTCCAGCTTTCAGAAGCATAACAAGAATTGAAAATATCATGGCTTGGATTCGGTGCACCTTAGTCTTTAAACTGACATAATTACTCCTTAAAACCTTGGAGAGGTCTTGGACAGCAAATTTATTGATGTAACATATCTTTCACAGATATGCATATCCATTGGTTTGCTTTTAACAAAAATCATATACATTTGTCTCATTCATGTACATTGTGTTTCACATATCCCTTCATTCACATTATGTTTCCTAGAATTGTTCCCATACACTGTGTTTTATAAATTAATCACCAATGATCAATGCCCACTGTCATCCTGTTTTTTTCAGGTCTCCAGAAGATTTTTTTAATTCATTTTGATCCTCCTTCTGCTGTGATCCCATGATTACCTTCCTACTTACCTTTACCTTTCCTGTCCCCTCAATTTCCCTTTTCCCTTTGGTATTTTATCCACAACTTACTAACTACATTTCTATTTTTATAATAACGGTTTTATACTGTATTTGTCTTTATGAGACTGGGTTCACTCTACATAATCGTCTCTAGCCTCTTCCATGTTATATAGTATTTTTTCATGCATGGCTATTCCTGAATGCTGCTTATGATTCCATCATGTGAATATACAAAAATTTCTCAATCCATTCAATTGCGGTTGGACAATCGAGATGTTTCCATGCTCTTGCGGTGGTGAAGGTTGCTATGAACATTGGCGTACAAGTCTCTGAGCCTCAGTTCTAATTTTCTCAGGGTATATTCTAAGCAGTGGAATAGCTGGGTTATGTGAATTTCTATGTTCAGCTTTTTGAGGAAGCACAAAACTACCTTTCAGACTGGTTGTACCATTTTACAATCTCACCAGCAGTGTATAAAGGTTCCAATTTCTCCACATTCTCTCCAACATTTAGTGTTCATTATTGTTGCTCCTGTGCTGTCCTCACCTTTCCCAGGACCTTTCTAGAGTGCCAGTATTTCTGGAGAGTAGAGAGATAATGAGTGGACAGAAGTGACTGGAAGCCTGAGACATACATAATATCATGAGTGGTTGGGAGGAGGGAGAAATGAGGTGCTGCTGGGAGCAAGCGAGATGAAGGAATGGAGGGGGATACTGGAGGGGCAAGGATGGGGGACTGGATAGAACCATGACACATGCACTGAGGAGGGACCAACACTCATTCTACTAACTGTGTACTAGGGAAGGGTCTTTCAACTGCTCTGTTGGGTAAAATGCATGTCTGTCAGATATTACGCTAAAGCTGAGCATCCTAATTAGGACACACTCAGAAAACACATTTGTCATCTACTTTTTTTTCGCTTTTTTTTCTTTTTTTACTTTTTTAAAAAAAATTTATTCAGCTCACAGCTTTCTAGAGCTAGCAAGAGGAGGAGATGGGCGAGATGAGCCTGAAGAGAAGGAGAGAGGATGAGAAGTCCATTCAGACTACTGAACTAAAAATCGTAGATCTCCAGAAAGAGACTAATTTATGTTGCAGGCTGGGAAGGTCATATGCTGAAAGTGCTCTCTTACTTTAGTGTTAAGCATTAACTCCAGCTCTGGCCATCATCTTTTATGGCATCATAACTACTATTTATACCATCCCTGGGGGCGTAAACTCATTAGTTTTGCTGCATGGCTGTTTTATGGCATGACGTTTCTAGGACTCGTTGAGATGAGGTTTACAAGGAAAGACTTGGAAAGACCTAGCCAGGTGCCCATTTTAATTCCCATCGTGATGACTTTACTCTCGGTGTTTTTAGTATTGGCCCCAAGCATCAGCGAGCCTGCGCTGGAGTACCTCTACTGTGTATTATTTGTACTAAGCAGAATTATTTTTTACTTGCTTTTTGTCTATTACAAGTTTGGATGGGCTCAGAGAATCTTGAACCCTGTTACCATGTACCTTCAGATGCTAATGGAAGTTGTCCCTCCAGAAAAGGACCCTGAGTAACAAGTTCAGTCTCTTGTAACAAAGACAAAACTATGATGAATTTATTTTATAAGCACTATTTATGGTAATTTCAGCCTGATGTTTTTCTTAAGGAAACCGTGTTTGGATGTTTATGTTATCTGTATTTTTGGATGTCCTTAATTCTCTAATAGGAGCTTCTAGACAAGAGTAATAACAGGAGTTTGCTAGGTTAGCAGTAGATGGTACGACCTAAGAGAACACTGTTAATGCCTAGGGAGAGACAGGCAAAATTCCACTCCCAGCATGGTGGCAACTATTTAACAGAAATAAAGGGTCTTCCTTAAATCAATGGTAAATAAGGTTGTTGTTGTTGTTATGTGCCGTCGAGTCGCCTGCGACTCATAACGACCCTATGTACAACAGCCCTAAACTCCGCTCTGTCCTCTGCCAATC
>NW_006400091.1:1593396-1594715 GCF_000299155.1 Elephantulus edwardii | reverse complement strand
TCATATTTTGGTTGCCTTTGATTTGGTTTAATTTTCCTCAGCTTCAGCTTGAATTTGCATATGAGTAGTTGGTGGTCTGTTCCACAGTCAGCTCCTGGCCTAGTTTTCACAGCTGATATTGAGCTTCTCCAGCGGTTCTTTCCACAGATGTAATTGATCTGATTCCTAGGCATACCATAAGGTGAAATCCAGGTACATAAGCTGCGTTTATGTCTCTTAAAAAATGTGTTTGCTATGAATAAGTCATTGATTGTGCAAAATTTGATCATTCTCTCTCCAGCTCCATTTCTGTCACCGAGTCCATGTTTTCCAACTACTGAAACTTCTTCTTTGTTCCCGACTTTTGCATTCCAGTCACCCATTATTATCAATGCATCTTGATTGCATTTTTATATTTAAAATTTACAGTATCTTTGACAGTAATATATTACTGGAGTATATTTTACTATCTGCCTGTCCACCCCTTCCACAAAAAAAAAAAAAGTCTCAAACCCCTGTACTTAATCTCATGACGCACATGGCAGTTTGAGTGAAGGATCCCACTGCAGAGCTGATGTCCAGAAGCACGTGTGTCTTGATTTGTTTGAAAAGGAAGGCCGCCTCAGTTGGTGGTCAGGAGAGTCACTTTGATTAGTGGTCTGCATCACAGGCTCCCCAGTGAGTCCTACTGCCATTTTGACCAAAACAGAAATGTGCTGAATAAACTTCTATTTTGCAAAAAAAAAAAAATATTATTCATTGTTGCACATTTCCCCTCTTTTCCTCCCCCCACTTAGCCCACTCCACAATGCATTCTTCATTTCAGATTCTTCTTGTACATGTAATGCATAATCATAAGTTCTTTTCAAACAACTCTTCCCCTCATCTGTTCTAATACAGTGTTCATTATCTACCTAACCTTTCCCCATTCTCACTTTTGAAATAACCATTGAATAAGCATTTGAAACTTCTATATAAAATAGAGCATACTTACATTAGAATAGTAGACATGGTACAGGAGGCTGAACCTAAGATTGGGAAACACAAAAGAGGAGGAAAATTTGCAAGCAAAGACTAGTTATATGAAGGTGAACAGTGAGAAATATGAATGTAGGAAAATTGCACTTTTTTCTTTTTTTATTATTATTAAATTTTATTAGTTTTAATGAACATTTACAGGGATTTGGGGTTTTCATTGCTTCATTGCTGCACCATTCTCTCTACCCTACTCCCTAGTTTGTTCTTCTACCCCCGCCATCCGAATGTCTGTTTTAATTGTCCAATTGCCACAGTGCTTGTCAAAGTCAGTTCTGATTAATCTCCTTTGTCAGTGTGTCCTT
>NW_006400091.1:1572650-1582449 GCF_000299155.1 Elephantulus edwardii | reverse complement strand
TGTAACTTGTTAGTTAAATTTGTGTCTTCTAGGCTGCAACAGTTCCATGATGCATCTTCAAGGATATGAACATGTATGGCTAAGCACAATTAATAACAGTGTATCTAAATTCTGAAATCAATCTCCACAGTAGTCTACATGTTTCCTATTGCCAAAGGATCCCTTTAGAGTAGCGAGAGAATATCTTCACCCTGAAACCTACAGAGTCTCTTTTCAGCAGGAGGTAGCTAAGAGAATACACCATCCCCTTTTACTTTTGAATCAGGGTGAAATCTCTTTCAGGAAGGAGTGATAGGGAAAGGTAAAGGACACACTGACAAAGGAGATTAATCAAAACTGGTTTTGACAAGCACTGTGGCAATGGGACAATTAAAACAGACTTTCAAGGGGGAAAAAAAAGAGAGAGGAACAATCTGGGTGGAGTAGAGAAAAGAGTGCAACAACAAATAAATGGAAATCCAAAGTCTCTGTAAATGTTCATTAAAACTAATAAAATAAAAATTTTTTTTTAAATCTTCTGCTCAGCTCTTTCATTTCTTTACTTCTTCCCTTTGCTTTGGCTTCTCGGCTCTATAGTGCAATATTCAGCATCTCTTATGACATCCCTCTTTGTCTTTTCTTCCTCTTCTGCCTTTGTAATGACCTTTGGCATTCTTCATGGATTATATTATTGATATCCTCCCACAGCTCATCTGGTCTTCACTCATTGGTGTTCAAGACCTCAAACCTGTTCCTGTGATGGTTTTAAAATTCAGGTAGGATAGACTCAAGGTCAAATTTTGGTTCCTGTGAACTTGATTTAATTTTCCTCAGCTTCAGCTTGAACTTGCATATGAGTAGTTGGTGGTCTGTTCCACAATCAGCACCTGGCCTACTTTTCACAGCTAATATTGAGTGTCTTCAGTGATTCCTTCCACAAAAGTAATCTAATTGATTCCTATGCATACCATCAGGTGAAATTCATGTGTACAGCTTGCACTTGTCTTTCTTATAAAAAGTACATGCAATGAATAAGTCATTGAATGTACAGAGTTCCATCATTCTATCTCCAGCTTCATTTCTATCACCAAGCCCTTGTTTTCCAACTACTGATCCTTCTTCTGGGTTCCCAACTTTTGCATTTCAGTTGTTCATTATTATAAATGCATCTTGGTTGCATGTTTGATCAATTTCTGACTGCAAAAATTGGTAGAAATCTGCTATTTCCTCCTCTTTGGGTCTACTTGTTGGTTCATATATTTGAATAATATTGGCATTCACTTGACTTCCTTGTATGTATATAGTTATTATCCTGTTGCTCATAACACTGTATTTCAGATGGATCTGGAAAGGACTTTATAAATTATGAAAGCAACCTCATTATTTCTTCACCTTTCCATCTCCGGCATAGTAGATGATCATCTGATTCAAAAGGTCCCTGCCAAACCATCTCATTTTGCTCATAACTAGTATGTCAATATTTATGCATTCCATATCTTTTTTAACAATGTCCAATTTTCCTGCATTCATGCTTCTCATGTTCCACATTGCAATCACTAGTGTCTACTTACAAGTATTTATCCAAGTCATTTCTCCTGAGATCTGCCCCTCTCAAATTACCTGCTCTTGGGGGCCTTACCTTTGCTCTGCTGCAAGACACCAAGGCCTGTGTGACACGACTAGCCCAGGAGCATCTTCCAGCCACCACTTCCCCAGCATTTGCAAAAGGCTGCAAGCAAATCCAGGCACATTCACACCTTGGGCAGCATCATAACCACTGCCTCACAGGTTGAGAGGATAAAGTTTTAGAATTCAATCCAGCCCAGAGCACTAGACTGCTGCCCATCCCCCACCTCAAGACCCCACCACCTGAAGACCACACAAATGCCATCCCTGCTGTCCAGTTCCAGGAGCACCATTATGACATGTAGTTTGGGTAAAACACTTCTGTTTAGCTACATCACATGGAATTTCATAAGAAAAGGCCAGGTGGAGGCTTGATTTCTGGAGGGCAAAAGTTATCCTGTGACTGTTCTTCCCAAGAGGAGAACACCAATATACAGGTCCTTCACAAAACATTGCCATATCCTGGGTCATTATATAATTACAAAAACCTAGTATCTACTAAATAAAGACTCATGTAATGTGAAGAAAGCAGTAGTCTGCCTCAAACATCATAAAAACAAAATAAATCTTCTCCTAAAAAAGGCAGACCCAATGAATTCCCCAGATAGAGAGAATTGGAAAAAAATATGTTGATGTGGAGTTATATGAACAGCTACAAAAGAATATGCAAATGATGGAAGAAACAATGGAAGTCATTGTTGTTGTTAAGTGCTGTGGAGTTGTAAGTGACTTATAGCAAACCTATGAACAAAAGACCTGAACACTTTTATAACTTTCATCCTTTCTTCAGGTTCAAAGGGCTTCTGGAGGCAAGTTATTTCTGAAGTGGATGCCACTCCTGCTTCCAAGCTTGTTTTAATCAGGAAGCTCCACCAAACACTTTGCACCATGAGTAACCATTCTTGCATTTGACACATTTGTCACAGTGTTCAACTTCGCAGCAACCACAAGTTACCTCTGTACAGCAAGTGGACAGACTAGGACTATACAACCTAGAAGAATGTTTGACCAAAAACAATTAAAATCAGGCTTAAAGGCCTCTGGCCCTTGGGCCCTACCAAATTTAAGAACCAGAGCATGATTCAAACTTTATGAACTCTGTCATTCCAACTTCCTCCATAATCATGCTTTCTCATTGGCTCTCACCACCCAAAAAAATGCCCATCTGGGAGCATTCCACTGCTTCTTCAATCTACTTCTATTCAGATGTCACATGTGTCTTCACAGAGTCTAACTTATTTAATGATTTGTTCACCATATAGACTGAGTACACATGAGGGAAAAATACATATATAAACAGAAAATGAACAAAGGTCTGAAGCCTTTCTATAACTATTATAATTTCTCCAAGTTTTTAGACTTTACATAGGCATGTAGTTTAGGAAGTGAATGCCAGTCCTGCTTCCAAACCTAAATCAATCTGGGAGCTCCAACAAAATCTGCCCATGATGGGTAGCCAGTTATGGTGTTTGACACATTTATGGCCCAGTTTTCCATCATCACAGCAATTCCATGTTGTTTCAGTAGAGCAAATAGCAGACTCTGCAGTACCACTCGAAACAGTTTTCATCAAAAATCAAGCCAAAGGATCCTACACTATTTTAAAATTCCAGCATGCCCAAATGCTAGCAGTCTCTGGGCCAGACACCCCCAATTCATCTAGCAAGTCCCCTCTGCTGACACCCACTTGAGATGAAAAGAAAGCCATGAAAGGCCTGAGCATTCCATATGTGTCCCTCTTCAAGACACGAGAGGCCATCCTAAGGTCCAGCTTTAACCAAGATTCATAATACACTAGCCTTCAGGCATGGCCAAACATTTCAGGATAGAAGTCATTAAGATAGAAAATACCCCAGAGATAACAATCCTGAAAAAAAAAAACAAACATATTGATGAGAAGCATCTTGAACAGCTATGAAAGAAAATGGGAAGAAAAAAAAAAACCACCAGAAAAAAGAATTGATAGTGTAGATAAAGAGGTAAAAGAACTTAAAAAATCATCACAAGATAGGGCGCAGCCAGAACAGTAGTGGAAATAACAGAAAAGCATAAAAATGAAATCCAGACTATTAAGACAGAAATGCAGAAGTGTCCAACACACTGAGGTACAAAAAAAGTAGAACTGAAGAGATGGAACAGTCAGTGAGCTGGAAGACAAGAGCCTCACTGGAAACATACTAGGAGAAAAATTAAAGTTGAAATGTAAAGAATACTTTATAATCAAGTGGGATGACATCAAAAGGAACAACATACATATGATTGGAATTCCAGAACATGGGAGTGACAAAGAAGTCACAGAGAAAATGGTGGAAGATGTACTAGAATAAAACTTCCCTGGTATTTTAAAGAATGAGAAAATTCACATTCAAGAAGGACAGAGAACACCAAAGAGACTAGACGCAAAAGGAAAAACACCCAGACATATCTTAGTCAAATTCTACAAATTAAAAGATAAGGATAGAATACCAAAAACAGTGTGAGAAAAACAAAGAATCTCCTACAAAGTGGAAACAATTAGATGAAGTCCTGATTTCTCAGCAGAAACCATGTGAACTAGAAGACAACGGGATGGCATATACAGAAAGTTGAAAGAAAAGATTTACCAGCCAAGTATCCTCTCCATCAAATATGAAGGAGAAATCAGATCCTTTGCAGAAAATAAGCACCTTAAGGAATTTGTGACGACAAGACCAAAACTACAAGAAATTTTAAGAGAAATACTTCACACAGAGACACCAAAAGAAAGTGGATGGATTATAGTAACCAGAAACAACAGAAAAGGAAACATAGAAAAAAGGCAAAAGTAAAACCTGGCCTGACAATAATCACGTTTAATGTGAATGGAATAAATGGGCCAACCAAGAAAAAAAGAGCAGCAAAATGGATTTAAAAAAAAAACAAAACACCAAACCAAAGCCCTTCAATATGTTGCCTACAAAGGATTTATCTGAAGAATGGAGAGAAAAACAGACTCAAAATCAAAGGCTGGAAAAATGATAGCAAGCAAATGGCAACCACAAAAAAGTGGGAGTGGCAATACTAATCTCTTAAAACAGACTTCAGAATAAAAACTACCATAAAAGATAAGGAAGGGAATTACATACTGATTAAAGGCACAATAGAGCAAAAAGACATAAATTTGGTCAACATGTATGCACTGAAAGACCTGAAAATATATAAAACAACAGTTAACAGAATTGAAGAAATAGACAATAGTAGTAAGATATTTCAGCAAACCACCATCACCAAAGGATAGGTCAACTCAAAAGAAACTTAACCCAGATGCAGAAGAGCTAAACTATACAATCAGCCAACGTGACCTTGTAGATGTATGCAGAGTATTGTACCCGATTAAAACTCAATTCACTTTCTTCTCAAGTGTCCATGGTACATTCTCCAAAAATGATCACATCTTAGGACACACACAAAAAATGAAACAATACAAAGTATCTTCTCAGATCACAATGCCATACAACTGGAAATTAACCACAAGAGGGTAAAGCTTATAAAATTACCTGTGTGGAAACTGAATACCTTTCTACACAATTGGGTTATAAAATAAAGTTTACAGAATCCTACAGAGCCTCCACAAGAAAAAGATTGAGCACACAATTACAAAATAGGCAAAAGACATGGAAAGGATTTTCACAGAGAAAGATGGCCAACAGACACATGAAGAAATGTTCAAAATCACTGATAATAAGAGAGATGCAAATCTAAACAACAATGAGATATCATCTCACTTCAGTAGTAGTGGCAAAGTTTAACAGGATAACAAGTAGTAAATGTTAGAAAGTATGTGGCAAGATAGGAACTCATATACTGTCTGTAGGATTGTAAAATGGTACAGCCACTCTGGAAGGCAGTTGGTGTTTCCTCAGAAAGCTGAACATAGAAGTTCCTTAAGACCCATCTGCTCCACTGCTTGTAATATACCCTGAGAAAATGAGAACTGAGGCACAAAGACTTGTACACCAATGTTCCTAACAGTATTATTCACCATTTAAGAACATGGAAATAGCCCAAATGTCCAAACACAATCAAATGGAATGAGAAATTATATACATTCACACAATGGAATGATAATCTGCACAGGAATCAGATCAATTACACGGTGTGGGAAAAATCATTAGAGAAGCTCAGTACCAGCAGTGAAAACTAGGCCAGGTGCTGATTGTGGAATAGACCATTGCCTACCCATAAAAGAGATAAAACTAAAGCTAAAGAAGGTTAAATCAAATCCACAGGGACCAAATTTGGCCTTGAGTCTATCTCACCTGAATTTAAAAACCACCTCAGTACAAATCAAAACAACTATGAGATACCATCTCACCCCAGCAAAAATAGCAAATTCAACAGGGCAGCAAACGACAAATCCTGGTGAGTTTGAGGAGAGATTGGAATACTTACTCACTGCTGGTGGGAATGTAAATTGGAACAACCACTATGGAAGGCACTCTGGTGCTTTCTCAGAAAGTTGGAAATAGAAATACCATTTGACTCAGCAATTCCACCACTAGGAATATACTCTGAAGAAACCAGAGCCACAACTCAAACAAATACATGCACATCCATGTTTATATTGCTGCATTATTCACAATAACAAGGAGATGGAAGCAATCTAAGTGCCCATCAATAAACCAATGGTAGGAAAAATAATATGGTACATACACACAATGGAATATTGTGCAGAATTGAAAAACAATGAAATAACAAAACATTACACAATGTGGGTGAGCCTTGAGAACATTATGGTAAGTGAAATATCATTTTGTAACTAAACAATATGATAAATACTGTATAGCACCACTCTTCTAAAATAGGACAAACATGGAGTGGGGTAGGAGAGGAAATGGGAAAGAGGTTAATAGACAACAGTGCATTGGAACAGATGAGAGGAAGAACTATTTGGAAGGAATATATGAGTATACAATTCACGTATGAGAACAATTAGGAACAAGGGGAGCACTGAGTTAGGACTTGAGTGGAGGGGAGAAGGAAAAGAAAGTGTAAAAAAGTGAATACATTTTGAAACTTGAAAATTTTTTTAAAAAAATCTCAGGAACAGATTTGAGACCTTAAGCACTAATGACCAGATGAGGTGTGGGAGAAAATCAAGAATATCATCTCAGTCACCTGGGAGTAAAACCCAAAACCATAAAATTCATAAGAGACAAACTGGGATCAAGCTTAGAAGGCCTAGACTATGGTATAAAGAAACTGCCAAATACAGCCAGAAATACACAATCTAAAAAGGATAAAACTGATGAATAAGACCGTCTAAAGAGTAAATTCCTGTGCCCATCAAAAACATTTTCCAACAGGGTAAAAAGAAAACCTACCAATTAGAAACAAACATTTGGTGATACCAGCTCAGACAAGAGTCTCATAACAAAAGTTTACAAAACACTTCTGGGCCTCCACAAGAAAAAGACTGGTAACACAACTACAAAATGGCAAAAGACCTGAAAGAATTTTCACAGAGGAAGATATTTGAATGGCCAACAGACACATGAAGAAATGCTCCAAATCACTGGCAATTAAGAGAGATACAAATCAAAACCAAAATGAGATACCATCTCACTCCGGTAACAGTGGCAATGTTTAACAGGACAATAAATAAATGTTGGAAAGAATGTGGTAAGATAGAAACTCTTTTACATTGTTGGTGGGATTGTAAAATGGTGCAACCACTCTGGAAGGCAGTTTGGCACTTCCTCAAAAAGCTGAACATAGAAATTCCATATGACCCAGCTATTTTATTGCTTGGAATATACTCCAAGAAAATGAGAACTGAGGTTCAAATGAAGACTTGTACACTAATGTTCACTGCAGCATTATTCACCATTGCATGAACAGGAAAGCAGCCAGATGTCCAATGACAATGAATGGATTGAGAACTTGTGGTGCGTTCATACAATGGAGTACTACACAACATGGAGAAGCAATGATTTTCTAAATTACTACCAAACTCGGGAGGGATTGAAGAGCACTATGCTGAGTTAACTCTGTCCCATAAGGATAAATACTGTATAAGACCATTATCGTAGAACGAGTATGAGGATCCAAGGGGGGTGGGGTTGAAGCAGAGGGGTGGGTATAATCATACGGTTGTACAATTTGATGAGGGGGTGTGAAGGAAATGAGAAGGATTTTATGTGAAAAATAATGTATTTGAACTTTGTAAACAAATCAATATAAAATATTATTTTTAAAAAGATAACATAACCCACGAAGAATGCAAAGGTCACTACAAAGAAAAGGAAGAAAAGACCAAAATGGATATCAGATGAGACTCTAATGTCCTAGAGTGCTGAAAAGCCAAAGGAAAGGGAAGAAAGCAGGAAGTTAAAGAGCTGAACAGAAGGTTTCAAAGGGCAGCACAGGAAGACAAAGAAAAGTATTTTAATGAAATGTGCAAAAAGCTGGAGTCGGAAAAGCAAAAGGATTGAACTTGCTTGGAATTTCTTAAGGTGAAATAACTAAATTCAAGCCTCAAGTAGCAATACTTAAAGACCTTATTGGCAGAATACTGAATGCTCCAGGAAGCATTAAAAGAAGATGGAAGAAGTTTTCTGAATACTTCTGGGCCTCCACAAGAAAAAGATTCAATAACCCAGTAACAAAATGGGCAAAAGACATGGAAAGACTTTTCACAGAAGATGGTCAACAGACAAATGAAGAAGTGCTCAAAATCATTGGCAGTAGGAGAGATACAAATCAAAGCCACAATGAAATATCATCTTATCCCAGTTGCAGTAGCAAAGTTTAGTAGGGCAGCAAGCAAAAAATGTTCATACACAATTGAATGGATTGAGAAATTGTGGTACATTCACACAATGGAATCCTATGCAGCACTCAGGAGTAACAATTTCCAAAAATATTACATAAGTTGGGAGAGACTTAAGAGCATTATGCTTGGTGAACGAACTCAATCTCATATGGACAAGTACTGCATAAAACCATCATTTTAAAAATAGAAGAATAACTAGTGAAAAATGTGTGGGAATCCAAGAGGGGAAAACGTGGGAGCAGAAGGGTGGGGATATGTAGGGGCAAAACCACAAGGTTGCAGAGTTTTGTAGGTGGAATGGGGAAGAGGAAGGAAATGGGAAGGATCTGGGTAAAAGACAGGAGGATAACGGTATTAAGGTAATAACGGCAAGGTCCATGGGTGATCAGTTTTATAAAACATTATGAACGAGAATGATTTTATGAAACAAAATTTGAAGAATAGTGTGAAACACAATGTATATAAACTTCGTAAGCAAACCAATAAAAGGGGAAATAAAAAAACTAAAGAAAGGTTTATACACAGAAAGAATCATTCTGGATGGTTACAGGAATGTGAAAGCGGGGAGAGGGGAGTAAAAATTATTAAATATGCAAAGAGAAGTCTAGTGGCAAGAAGCTGTGCTGCAATTCTGAAGGCACGTGATTCAGAGGCCAGCAGCTGCTTTGTAGGAGAAAGATGGGCATTCTCCTCCCATGCAATTAACCATCTCTGAAGACCCGCCAGAAGGTTAGATATGAGTCATTACACTGCTATGCCCCAAATTCACTTTCCCCCAGGGCACCTAGGAGACAACACGAGTGCAAGAGCAAGAGGGAATTTATTTCGGATTCTAATCCGGGCCCATACAGCGGGCAAGATGGAGGCCCAAGTCGGGGGCATTGAGCCTATTTAAAGGGGAAAGCTCTCGAAAACAGGGTGTTACAGGATTGGCTGATTCAAAGGAAAAGAATGCGAAAACAGGGCGAGGAAAAGGGAATTACAGGAGTGTTGGGGACTTTTCAGCTGTCATGATTGGCTCCTGTTTGGGTGGGGGTTTTACTCCCAGCTTTTCAGTCTGTGGTTTTTTTCCTGGAAATAGCTAGCAGCCTCTACACTTTAAAATGGTGTACAGCTTACAAAGTGGAGTCTCTTTGGTCTCTCAACACAACAATGGTACTGTATCAAAATGGTGAAGGGAAAGAAAATATATAGTACAGGGTTGGCCAGCACAGTGCCACTAAAGAAAGGTAAAACACAAAGAAGTATGTTGTTGGTGTTGTTATGTGCCGCCGAGTCGTTTGCGACTCATAGCGACCCTATGTACAGCCCTAAACCCTGCTCTATCCTGTGCCAATCTCATTGCCTCTGACACACCCATCCCGATTACCCCAGTCACTGAATCAATCCACCTCATAGAGG
>NW_006400091.1:1558447-1570015 GCF_000299155.1 Elephantulus edwardii | reverse complement strand
GTAAACAAAGAAGTATACAAGAAATATAATCAACCACAGATATATAGACAAACAGGTAAGATGAACAGATGAAAAAGTATGAAAAACCTTTTTATTTTACAATCCTACCAATAGCAATCTACCTGCTCAACACAATTCCAATCCAGATATCAAGTTCATTTTCCAAGGAGATTGAAAGGGAAATTGTCAGTTTTATTTGGAGAGGAAAGAGAGCTCAAATAAGCAAAGCCCTTCTGAGAAACAAAAATTAGTGGGAGGCATAGCACTTCCTGACCTCAAAACCTACTACATAGCAGCAGTAACCATGACAGCCTGGTACAGGTACAATGATAGGAATATAGACCAATGAAACAAAACTGAGAACCCAGAAATAGAACTAGCTCTCAATCATCAACTGATATTTCACAAGGAAATAAAACCTATCAAATGAGGAAATTACAACCTCTTCAACAAATGGTGCAGACAAAACTGGACTGCCACCTGTAGAAAGCTAAAACAGGATCCATATCTCACACTATACACAAAAAATCACCTCAAAATGGATCAGAGACCTAGGAGTAAAGCCCAAAACCACAAAGTTCATAAGAGACAAACTGGGATCAAGCTTAGAAAGCCTAGTCTATGATATAAAGACACTGTCAAATATAGCCAGAAATACACAGTCTGAAGAGGATAAAACTGATGAATGGGACCGTCTAAAGAGTAAACCCCTGTGCACAGCAAAACCTTTTTCCAACACAGTAAAAGATACCCTAACAATTAGAAACAAACATTTGGTGATACCATCTCAGACAAGAGCCTCATAACAAAAGTTTACAGAATACTTCTGGACCTCCACAAGAAAGACTGATAACACAATTACAAAATGGGCAAAAAAAAATGGAAAGAATTTTCACAGAGGAAGATATTTGAATGGCCAACAGACACATGAAGAAATGTTCCAAATCACTGGCAATAAGAGAGATGCAAATAAAAACCCACAATGAGATACCATCTCACTCCAGGAGCAGTGGCAAAGTTTAACAGGACAGAAAGTAATAAGTGGAGAGAATGTGGAGAGATAGGAACTCTTTTTTTTTTTTTTTAGAATTCCACTCAATCTTTAATCAAGTAAGGACAAATCCCCACTTAAGAAAAAAAAAATCTGCAGTTTGAAGGGCAAAGGGAGCAGATAAAAAAGAGGAAACTTTATATTCGCCCCTCCCCACAGAAGAGATAAGAACTCTTATACATTGTTGGTGGGTTGTAAAATTGTACAACCATTCTGGAAGGCAGTTTGGCACTTCCTCAAAAAGCTGAACATAGAAATGACACCCCAGACCAGCAGAGGCAGCAGCCAGAGCAGCCACACCTGTGCCACCTGCCTGGAGGTCTCTTTCTTCCTGCCCCCTCCATCCCCCCTTTGTCTTCCGCTGGCCCGTGGGAGGGCCTCCCTCACCCCTATTGTTCCACCACCTGGCCCTTCCCCTTCCCAACAGCTCCCTTTTTCCCCTCTCAGCCAGCCTTGCGTGTGCAGTTTTGTCTTTAATCCCCACCTGTGACCAAAGACTTGACCACTCAAAGTCCTGCTCCCCAGAGTACAGCTCGACATGGACACTGGTGTGATTGAAGGAAGATTCAATGTCACTCTCACCACCTGGCTATTTATGCGTGGAAAGGAAGTTGTCAGTGAAAGAAAAGAGAATTCCCTTAAGAGGATGGTAAAGAGAGTGGTGCATGTAGCAACCTTTCAGAAGGGAATTGTCCTGAGAGAATTCTCACTTTGGCTGTACCAACTAATGCCATCTTTAAAGCCTTTGTTATGATCATTGACGGACAGGAAGAGGATATCAGCAGCTCTATGGCCAATTGCACAGCTGCCAGTAGACTGCCAGTTATCCTGAGGCTGGTGGTTCCTGCTAGTTAGTGTGGCTCTTTCATTGGAATAGGTGGTGGCAAGATCAAGGAAATAGGAGAATACAGGGGCTCAGGTCCAGGTGGCAGGGATATGCTCCCCAACTCAGCTGAGCAGGCCATAACTATTGCTGGCATTCCACAGCCATCACTGAGTGTGTCAAACAGATCTGCATGGTCATGTTGGAGCCTCTCCCAGTCGTCCCCCCTTCCCCAAGGGCATGACCATCCCGCACGGGCGCAAGCCATCCAGTTCTCTGGTCATCTTTGTAGGTGGTCAGGACAGGTACAGCACAGGCAGCGACAGTGTGAGCTATCCCCTTACCATCCCGTCCATATGGCCTCAACCTGACCTGGAGGGACCACCTCTAGAGGCCTATACCATTCAAGGACAGTATGCCATTCCACAGACAGATTTGACCAAGGTGTATCAGTGGGCAATGCAATAGTCTCATTTTCCTATGACACATGGCAACACTGGCTTCAGTGGCTTGAATCCAACTCTCTAGAGGTGAAAGGTTATTGGGCAGGTTTGAATGTATCTGCTCAGACAACTTCTCATGAACTCACAATTTCAAATTCTTTTATTGGCTCCATAATCAGGCATTAAGGCACCAAAATCAATGAGATCCGTCAGATATCTGGAGCGCAGATAAAAATTACGAGCCTAGTGGACTCGACGGCACTTAACAACAATAACATCAACAGAGAGAGAAAGAGAGAGAGAGAGAGATCAGCTGGCCCAGTGAAGAGAAAACGATGTGACTAAGACAAAGGTGGGTGACTTTTAGTTTGGGGCCCTCCGGCCAGTCTTTCATTGTTTTTGTTCAGACATTCCTCTAGGTCGTATAGCCCTGGTGTACAAGTTGCCATCCCGCGGTCACTTGTGGTTGCTGTGAGGCGGAACACTGTGACACGGATGTGTCAAATGTGTTAATGGTTGGCTACCCAGTGCGGACTGAGAGTGGGGTGGAGCTCCTCGATTAAACAAGCGTGGAAGGAGGAGTGGCATCCACTTCCATAATAGCTTGCCTCCGGAAACCCTATGAACTTGGAGAGAGGATGAAAGGCACCCAAGCGTCGAGGACTCTCCTTTATAGGGTCGCTATGAGTCGCCTGCGACTCGACGGCACTTAACAACAATAACAGTGGAAGGATTTACTGATAGGAAGGTTACCATCACAGGTTCTACTGTCAGCATTAGCCTGGCTCAGTATCTAATCAATGTCAGGCTTTCCTCTGACACTAGTGGCATGGGGAGCAGCTAGAACAATGCAGAGTCATCCATAATCCCTTTCTGCTGTTCACCGTACCAGCCTTGATCCATTGTGTAGTTTCTTAACAGTCAGCAATCCCAGATTTTAAATAGTCTATAAATTTTCAGTTTCTACACTTTATCATCCACTCGTAATGTTTTAATTAAAATGTTTTAATTTCTTAAAAAAAGAAAATTACATATGGCCCAACTATTCCACTGCTTGGAATATACTCCAAGAAAATGAAAACTGAAGCACAAATCGAGACTTGTACACCAATGTTCATAGCATTATTCACCATTGCAAATACAAGGAAATAGCCCAGGTGTCCAACCAAAATCGAATGGATTGAGAAACTATGGTACAGTCACACAATGGCATACTACGCAGAGAGGGAGTGGAGAACATTATTCTGAGTGAACTAACACAATCCCACAAGGACAAATACTACATAAAACCATAGTTGTAGAATGAACATGAGGATCTAAAGGGGCGGGGGGGTAGAAGCAGAGGGGTAAGAAGGAGCAAGAAGAGGAGGTATTAATCATGTGGTTGCACAATTTGATGGGGGGATAAACTATTATAATAAAAGAAAACATTTTATTTGCAACTTTTCCCTCAAATTACAAATAAAAACTAAATAGTAAAAAAAATAAAAGGATAATAAAATTATTTTTCAATAAAAGGCCAATCAAGAATAAAATGGTAGCAGAATGGAAAAGAAAACATGACCTATAAACAAGCCATCTACAGGAGACCTGCCTTAAGGAATTTCCTCAATATAGTGGAAAATACTCAAAATTAAGAGTTAACATCATTCTCAAAGAAGAGAGACCAAAGGCATTCCCCTTGTGAATAGGAACAAGATAAAGATGCCCACTATCACCTAGCTAAGGCAATTAGGCAAGAGAAGAAAATAAGAGACATTCAAATTGGCAAAGAGGTGGTAAAACTATAGCTGTAAGCAGACATTATTATAGTTTACATACAAAACCCTTAAGACTCAGCAAAGAATCTGTTAGACCTAGTAGAAAATTCAGTACAGTGGCAAAATACAAGATCAAATTTAATTGATCTTGTATCAATACAAGATGAGGATGGAGTCCCACTGGAAAGGGGGGGTCCCATTGTGAGGGGAAAGGTGTACTGTCTCAGTAAGTGGGTGTTGCTGGATTCTTACACCATGTCCATCATTTGTACTTTCTTCCCTAGCTGTTTGAATGACTCCATATGAACATATGTCTTCTTCTGCTTTCTTAACTTTTGGGTAGTCACTTGGTCTGCAATATTCTCTGCCTTTTTTTTTTTGAGAAGTTTTCATTTCCTTATTCACAGTGTTTGAAGCTGCCTGCTGCTTTCTTGACATTGTATGAAGTTTTTCTTAATAAGTGTTAGGTTGTTTCTATAGTGTCTCTGTAAGTTGTAGGTAGTTCTAATCTTTATATTATTGATTAGTTGCCAGCTTAAAATGTTTAATCTGCCATGTAAGCCACTTATTCTACTGAAAGTCCTTTCTGGGCAAATTTTCTTTTCTTATAATCGTTCATGTTCTCTTTGGTCTGCTCTGCAGGAATCTCACCTTTTTATCGTCCCCACTCCCAAACTCTATTGTTTTCCTTCATTTATGGAATGGCTGAGTAGTGTGAGACCAGATGCTCCACTCAAGAAGTTTCTATCCAGAGGGATTTTAATGAACTCTCTTTCTCCCAGCTCAATGTTTCAGCTGAGAAAGCCTGTCCTCTGCTAGTAGGTCTCTGTCCCAAACTCTCTTGTCCTTTTTGGCACCTAGGATGGCCCTACAGGGACAGAGGCAAGGATTCCCAAATAGAGCAACCTTCAGGGACATTCTTATTCCCTCTTTACCTACGTATCTGAAAGTGTTGATTCTGAGGAAGACTCTCTCACCTGATGACACCTTCTCTCCTGAAATCTAATGTCTTTCTTTGTCTCTGGAGTGGCACAAAATCAGGGGCACCATCTAAAGAAATTTAATGCAGCAGAGTCTCCTTCTGGCAGAAAGCTGAGACAGTCTGCCTCTTTGCAGCTCTCTGTCCCAAACTTTCCTGTCCTGTTTGGCAACTAAGATGGCGTGCAGCATTGGAGGCAAGGATCCTCAAAATTTCATATATTGTGTTTCATAAAATTAATCACCATTGATTCATGCTTATTATTAACCCACCTTTTCAGGTCCTCACTGGATTGTTCCTAATTCCTTCACCCTCTTGGGTATGAGTAAACAAAGGCTATAGTGATGAAGGTCTACAAAGAAATAGGAGATGGAGTTCAAGCAGCAGATAAATCAGCAAATGCCAAAACTGACCCACCCAGAAAGAACCAATGAAGTTCTGCCAGAAGCCCATCTCTGATGAGTTAAGAAGGGATCAAGGCTATGAAACTAGGAAACAAAGCAAAGGGTCTGTTCTCCCTTCTCTTTGCTGAAGACAGACCCACTCCTCTACTCTTAAAGGTGTTTCTTTCTTTCTTATTTGATAACATTTACTGTGTGTATTTTTCTTACTAAATAAATTTTACTCTATAACCATTCATCTTAAGTCTATCCCACTCAAATTTCAAAACCATCTCAGGAACAGATTTGAGGCCTTGAGCACCAATGAGCATAGGCCAAATGAGCTCTGGGAGGATATCAAGAAAATCGTCCATGAAGAATGAAAAAGATCATTACAAAGGCTGAAAAAGAAGAAAAGACCAAGATGGATGTCAGATGAGACTCTGAATATTGCATTAGAGCACCAAGAAGCCAAAGCTAAAGAAGAAACCAAGAAATCAAAGACCTAAACAGAAAATTTCAGGAGGAAGCCCAGAATGACAAAACAAGATACTATAATGAAATGTGCAGAGAGCTGGAGTCAGAAAATCAAAAGGGCCGAACTTGCTCAGCATTTCTTAAGCTGCAGGAGCTGAAAAACAAATTCAAGCCACGGGTGGCAATACTTAAGGATATTTTTGGTAGATTGTTAAATGATCCAGGAAGTATCAAGAGAAGATGGAAGGAATACACAGAGTCACTGTATCAGAAGGAATTAGCTGACACAGAAGAATTTCATGAAATGACATATGAGCAAGAGTCTATGGTGTTGAAGGAGGAAGTTCATATTGCTCTGAAGGAATTGGCAAAAAACAAGGCTCCAGGAGTTGATGGCATACCAATTGACATATTTCAACAGACAGACACTGCCCTGGATGTGCTCACTAAATTGTGCCAAGAAATCTGGAGAACAGCCAGCTGGCCAACTGACTGGAAAAGATCGGTATTTGTTCCCATTCCAAAGAAAGGTGATCCAACAGAGTACGGAAATTATTGAACAATATCATTAATATCATGTGCAAGCAAGATTCTGCTGAAAATTATCCAAAAATGTTTGGAACAATATGTCAGCAGAAAATTGCCAGATGGGCAGGCTGGATTTAGAAGAGGACATGGTACTAGGGATAGTATAGCTAAAGCAAAGAATGCCAGAAGAATGTCTATCTGTGCTCCATTGCCTATTCAAAGACTTTTGACTGTGTGGATCACAACAAGCTGTGGCTGACTCTGAGAAGAATGGGAATCCCAGAACATTTGATTTGATTGTGCTAATGCAAAATCTATACTTGGACCAAGAGGCAGTTGTCAGAACAGAGCAAGGAGAAACTACATGGTTCAAAATTAAGAAAGGGGTCCATCAGTGATGTATTCTGTCTCCATACCTTTTCAATCTGTATGCAGAACAGATCATCTGAGACACTGGGTTGTACAAGGAGAAATGTGGCATCAGGATTGGTCGAAGAGTCATGCGTTATGCAGATGACACAACCCTGCTTGCTGAAACTGAGGAGGACCTGAAGCACTTGCTGCAGAAGGTCAAAGACTGCAGTTTTCAATATGGATTGAAGCTCAACATCAAGAAAACAAAGATTCTCACCACTGGGCCAATTGGCAGTAGTATCAGTATGGATAGTGAAGAGATTGACATAGTCAACAGTTTTAGCTTACTTAGCTCCACAGTCAACACTCTTGGTAGCAGCAGCCAGGAAATCAAGAGAAGAATTGCACTGGGAAAGTCAGCTTTGAGGGACCTCTCAAGAGTACTGAAGAGCAATGATGTCAGGCTGGAGACTAAGGTGCGCCTGATCCGGGCTATAGTCTTTGCAGTTACATGCTATGCATCAGATAGTTGGACAGTGAATAGGGTTGATATAGAATTGATACCTTTGAGCTATGGTGCTGGAGAAGAGTGTTGAATATACCATGGACTGCTAGGAGAACAAACAGGTTTGTCCTGGAGAAGGTAAAACTGGAATGCTCCTTGGAGTCAAGGATTCTGAAGTTTTTTCTGACATACTTTGGGCATGTTGCAAGGAGGGACTGGTCCTTGGAGAGGGACATCATGTTTGGCAGAGTGGAGGGGCGGTGAAGGAGAGGAAGACCTTCAATGGGATGGATCAATTCTGTGACTGGAGCGGTGGGAATAAGTGCATTTGAGATGGCTAGGTTGGCACAGGATCAACAGCGTTTAGAGCTCTTGTACATAGGTCTCTATGAGTCACAAATGACTTGATGGCACATAACAACAACAACCATTCATCTGCCTGTATTGCATGTTTTTTCTTCATCCTTGCTCCATTCACTTTCAGGATGCACTCTATATATTTCCTGCTTAGCTAATGAACCAGGCCTGGGAAAAATTCTGGTTCTCTAACATTTAAGCCTGAAAATTCCTGGGTCCTAGGATTACTCCTGATACACTAATGTTAGAACCAGGGAATTGTCCCTACTAAAACATTACATGTTGGGGGTTGTTTATATAAGAGTATAAATTAGTTACCTGCTTTCCCTTATCCTTAGCACAATCTTCTTATGGCCCATAGCCAAGAAACTGGGCCTTCTTCCAGCCATGTGAATCATAACAAATTATAGCTAACAGTGAGAAGAATGGTAATTCCAGAACAATTGATTGTGCTGTGAAAATATCTATGCCTACACCAAGAGGCTGTTGTGTGAACACATCAAGGCAACACTGCAAGATTTAAAATCAGAAATGGTGTGTATCAGGGTTGTATCCTTCCTCCATATCTATTTCATCTGTATACTGAGCAAATTATTTGCGAAGCTGGACTCTATGAAAAAAAATATGGCATCAGAACTGGAGGAAGATTCATCAATAACCTTGGTTATTCAGATAACACAACTTTCCTAGCTGAAAATAAAGAGGACTTGAAACACTTGTTGCATAAGGTTAAACACTGCATCCTCCAATATGGGCTGCATTTCAATATCAAGAAAAGAAAAATCTTCACCACTGGACTGATCCATAGGCAACTTCACGATGAGCAGAGACTGTTGATGACTCTCTGGACCCACAGTCAATATATTTGGTATCAATCAGGAGACATATTACACTGGAAAAGTCTGTAGTCTTAGACGTCTTCAAAATAATGAGGAGCAATTATGTCAGCTTGAAGACTAAGGTGCACCTAATTCAAGCCATGCATGGTCTTGGTCAGTCACTCTAAGAACTGTATAATGAATAAGGATGCAGAAGAAGAATTGATACCTTTGAATTGTGGCATTGGAGAAGAGTGCTGAAGATCCATGGGCTATCAAAAGAACAAGCATATATGTTTTGGAGAAAGTGCAACCAGAGAGTTCCTTGGAGACAAAGATAATGAAACTTTGTTTCACATACCTTGGGCATGTTGCTAGGAGAGGTTATTACTTGGAGAGGGATATTATGCTTGGGAAGATGGAGGGGAGACAAAAGAGAGGAAGACTTTCAACCAGTTGAATTGACGTGGTGGCTACAGCAATGAGCTTGAGTGTGTCAGAGATTGGAGGATGGCACAGGATAGGCCAGTGCTCAGAAGAGTTATTCAAAGAGTTGCTGAGTCATATTCAACTCGACAGCGCCTAACAACAAACAGCTAGCTATGAAACAAACTATTGAGGACTATCAGCAAAGCCCTTGTGGCTATCTGGAGCACTGCACCTTTGTTTCTCATTCTATGGGGCATCCAGCAAGGGCAGAGCCCTGGTACAAAGGTGGCAAACTGACTATATAGGGCCTCTCCCTATATCTGATAACTGCACTTATGCCCTTAGCTGTGCAGACACAACTATTGTACTCTTGCAAACATATCCCTAAAAACATGTCACTTAGAGGTCAACAATCAGGGATCTTCAGGTCTTATATGCTGCATATGACACGTTCACAGATGTTGATAGTAACCAAGGAACTCATTTTATCAGATACATGGAGTGTGGACTGACTGAGTGGGGATTTTCTGGAATTTTCATCTTCCCTACAGCTCAACAGCAGCTCATCTCATTGAACACATGAATGGAGTACTAAAGCAAATCTTGACACATGGAGCCCACTACTTGAAACAATGGACTAGCAATGTCTTCCAATGTTCCGTGAGTATTGTCAGCAAATTCATCTAAGTGGTTTCCTGCTATTAATGCAGGGGCCTCAGAAAACAATGAGGATACAGGTTATTGCAGTGGAGGTCAAGATACTTCCCCAGCTTGGACAATCTAATAATACTCTGTCCTTGCCACAGGATCTTCCACTGAGAAAGACAGTTTGACCTCCTGTGGAGCCAGCAAATTAGCACCCAGTGACTTCACTTTTTTTGGCTCCTTGAGGATTAGGGCAAGAGAAGGGTTTGCAAACTAACCCAAGGCTTTTGTCAACACCTCCCAAGTTGTTCCTTATTTATAACCTCAGTAAGAATACCATACCTCAAGAGTCACTGATCTTAAGTATATGACCTATAAAGTTCCCTTAGCTCATCAGATACTACTGTTTGCATTTGGACTGATGAACATGACTTGTATTTATTTTCTGGTGCCTAAAACTGCCTTGCCTTTCACCCATAGCGTGGAGGGGAATGTTTTCACTAGTTGGGCTGCTATATTTGCTGGTGTGAGAAATGATCAGACTGTGGGGTGCATAGAGAGTTCTTTACATATTGTTCTGTAGGACTTCCATGGAAGACCACACCCACCAATTAAAGTACCTGAGTGTGCCTACAGAAATGGTGGGATCCCATATAATTAGCTTTCACTTTTATCCCTACTCCCCAAGTAGATTGTTCTGTACATCTTGCTACCTGGGAACACATCTGACAACAGACTCTCCAGATGGTGCAGGAGCAAGTAAATTCCTCTCCCTGCCAGCGATATGCAATATGGGATGGTCTGGGATTGTTTTCTGCAGTCTCTGTGCAGCTAGTGCAGGTTATAGCTACAACGTGGGGTGGTTATCCACGGAAGCTTGCAGCCTTGCCATAAAACATCAAAATTCCAATAATATCACAGGCTGAGGCCAAAGAGGTGCCTGTGTGGTTCCAGTCCTCCAGTCAATCCCACTGGCTGTCAGGATTGCATCCTCTCTCCATGCCTATTCAAACTGTATGCTGAGCAAGTCATTTGGGAATCTTGTGTTTACGAAGAAGAATGCGACATAATGATCAGAAGAAGACTCATCAACCACTCATGATATGTAGATGATGCAACTTTGCAGAAAGTGAAAAGGACTTGAAATATTTGCTGCAGAAGATCATCCTTCAACATAGGTTACCCCTCAACATTAAGAAAACAAAAATCCCCACAACTGGACCAATAGGCAACATCAAAATAGATGGGTAAAGGTTTGAAATTGTCAATTATTCTATCTTACTTGGATTCACAGTCAAGACCCTTGGCACCAGCAGTCAAGAAATTGAGAAAGTCTGCTGTCAAAGACCTCTCCAAAGTACCAAGGAGAAATCATGTTAGTTTAAAGAATAGGTTGCACCTGATCCAAGCCATGATCTTTTCCATCACTTTATATGCATCTGAGAGTCAGGTAACAATAAGAATGGCAGAAGAAGAATTAATATTTTTGAGTTGTGTTGGAGAAAAGCGTTGACTATCTCACAAACTGCCAAAAGTCCAAACAAATATGTCTTGGAGAAAGTGCACCTAGAGCGGCACCCAGAGTGCTCCTTAGAGGCAAAGATGACAAAGCTTTGTCTCTCATACCTTGGACATGTTTCTAAGAGAAGCTTTCCCTTGGAAAGGGACAAAATGCTTGGAAAAGTGGAGGGTCCATGAAAGAGAGGGAGATCTTTAACAAGATGAATTGACACAGTGATTACAGCAATGGGCTCAAGTGTGTCAGGGAAGATAAGGATAGCACAGGGAAGGACAGAGTTTAGATCTATTGTTCATAGGATCACTATCAGTCATTCTCCGACAACACACAACAATAACAACTACAGGAACTTTTCCTTTGCCTTGGAATTGGTGGTGGCCCTGGGGATCACATGGTTGACACTTAGTATCTTACAATTGGACTTACAGAAGCACTTTGGGACAGCCCTCTATATCTAGCACTATCTATAAGAAATTGTTGTTGTTGTTGTTGTTGTTGTT
>NW_006400091.1:1541861-1556532 GCF_000299155.1 Elephantulus edwardii | reverse complement strand
TACGATTTTCTTGATATCCTCCCAGAGCTCATTTGGTCTATGCTCATTGGTGCTCAAGAAATTACACACCAGCAATTGGGATGTATGTATAGCAGATGCACCTCATGGTGGCTTTATCCACTCGCTAGTTTCACCCCCAAGGTCATCTCTATTGATGTGAGTTGAGGTCTTAGCAAACAGGCTGTAGCTGTTCTGAATCAGACACTCTGTTTTTATTTTACTATCTGCTGAAACTGAACAAATGTGAGAAGTAGTGTTACAGAGCAGAACAGCATTAGATATCCTGAAAGCTATTAAAGTGGAACTCATCCCTAGTTCTGTGTATATATTCCTGATTATAAGCATAACATTACTATAGCTTTATAACAGATTCAAAGACATATATCTATAATTAAACAATTATATACAGATCCTTTCCCCCGGAAGTTGAACTCTTTTCACTTATCTTGGCACTATACTTGATATCCTATAATAGGCTTATTGTGCTTGGGAGTTACACTTTGCTGTAACATTTATTGTTACTGTGACTTCCTATTGCAACTCTCTAACACTTCACCTCAAGAGATATTGCATATAGAGGGCATTGGGGTGTGGAGTGTGAGAAATAATTGAGATGTCAAGAGTTTATTTTTCAAAATAGCTTTCCCTGGATTGGCTAAATGCTGTGACCCGGCCCAGGTGCACTCACAGCCTGTCCAGCAACAGAACCGAAGCCTGCCAGGATGAGGAGCTGCAGTTCCAGTGTGGGCCACACCACGCTCCCTTCCAGAGCATTTGACTGGAGGAGACTGCTGCATCACTCCCTGGAGACCCCATTGCCCGGCTACCCGAAGACTGCTGCCCCATCACCTGGAGTCCCCGCTGAGCCGCTGCCCTGCACCAGGAATGCCAGTATCACAGGTGAAGCCTATTTCCTTCCCCCTCTCAAAGACATTAGTTGAGCTACTGACCCTTTGGACCAGCCTACCTGGGGCAGTTGCCTGAATGAGAAGGATGCCAATTCACAGGCCATCTCTCTCCCCAGGTGAAGCAAGTCTTCTATTGAGTCAAAGGATCAGAGAGAAATTCAGGTAGGGTAAGCTGCTCTTCCCAAGCAGTGATCTTCTGAGCCAAGGTTATCAGACAAAGGATCTGTTAAGGCCTCAGGCATGAAAATCTCCACCACAGCAATGACACAGAAGAAGCAGACTTCACATTCTACGCAAAACCAAAACAAGTTGTTATCGTTATGTGCCATCCTGTCACCTGTGACTCTTAGCAACTCTATGTACAATAGCCCAAAATACACTCTATCAACGTGCCAATCTTATTGTCTCCAACATACCTATCCCCATTACCCCAGTCACTGCCATTTCATCAACAGTCTTCCTCTCTTGTGTTGTCCCTCCATCCTCCCAAGCATGATATACATTTTCAAGGACTGTTCCCTCCTTGCAACATGTACAAAATATGTCAGATAAAGCTTCAAAATCCTTGCCTCCAAGGAGTAGTTTTGTGTCACCGTCTCTAGGATGAACCTGTTTTTTCTCCTAGCAGCCCATGGTATATTCAATACTCCTTCCTCTCCAGCACCACAGCTCAAAGGCATCAATTCTCCTTCTATCATCCCCCATCATTGTCCAGCTTTCTGATGAATAGCAAGTAATTACAAAGACCAAGACCTGAGTCACGCACACCTTGGTCTCCAGACTGACATCATTACTCTTCAGTACTTTGGAAAGGTCTCTGACAGCAGACTTTCCCAATGCAATTCATCTTTTAATTTCCTGGCTACTGATACTAAGAGTGTTGATTGCGGAGCCAAGCAAACTAAAGCTGTCAACAATCTCAATCACTTCATCAGTTGTGGTGATGCTGCCAATCGCCCCAGTAGTGAGAATCTTTGTTTTCTTGATGTTGCACTTCAATCCATATTGAAGGCTACAGTCCTTGTCCTTCTGCAGCAAGTGCTTCAGGTCCTCCTCAGTTTCAGCAAGCAGGGTTATGTCATCTGCATAACACAGGTTGTTGATGAGTCTTCCTCCAATCGTGTTACCACATTTCTCCTCATAGAGCCCAGCCTCCCAGATAATCTGTTCCACATATAGATTGATAAAGTATGTAGATAGGACACATTCCTGGCATAGGGATTCCCTATTTTGAACCAATTTTGAAGGGTTTCCCTATTTTGAACCATGCAGTGTTTCCTTGCTCTGTTCTGAAGACTGTATCCTGGTCCAAGTATAAGTTTTGCATAAGCACTGTCATGTGTTCTGGGATTCCCATTCTTCTCAGAATTAGCCACAGTTTGTTGTGATCCACGCAATCAAATGTTTTTGCATAGTCAATGAAACACAGATAGACATTCCTGTGGTACTCTCTGCTTTTAGTCAAGATCCATCTAACGTTAGCTGTAATATCCCTTGTGCCAAGGACTTTTCTAAACCCAGCCTACACTTCAGGCAGTTCTCTGTTGATGTGCTGTTCCAGTAGTTTTTTGATAATCTACAGCAGAATCTTGCTTGCATGTGGTATTAATTATATTGTCTGATAATTTCCACACTCTCTCAGGTTACCTTTCTTTGGATTGGAAACAAATCTCTACCAGTCAGTTAGCCATGTGGTTGTCCTCCAGATTTCTTGGCACAACTTGGCAAGCACATCGAGGGCAGCATCTGTTTGTTGAAATGTGTCAATTGGTATGCCACCAATTCCTGGGGCCTTGTTTTTTGCCAATTCTTTCAGAGAAGCTTGAACTTCTTCCTTCATCATCACAGGCTCTTGCTCAACTTTGTTTCATTAAATTCTTCTGTGTCTGCCAATTCCTTTTGGTAAAATGATTCTGTATACTCTTTCCATTGTTTTTCTTTATGCTTCCTGGATCATTTAATATTTTGCCCAAAGTATACTTAAGTATTGCAACTTGAGGCTTGATTTTGTTCTTCAGTTCCTTTAGCTTAAGAAATGCTAAGCGAGTTTGGCCCATTTGATTTTCTGAGTCCAGCTCTTTGCACATTTCATTATAATATTTTACTTTGTCTTCACACGCTGCCCTTTGAAATCTTATGTTCAGCTCCTTAATTTATTTCTTCCCTTTGCTTTGGCTTCTCGGCTCTCTAGTGCAATATTTAGAGTTCTTTCTGACATCCATCTTGGTTTTTTCTTCCTCCTCTGTCTTTGTACTGACCCCCTGCATTCTTCCTGAATTATATTCTTGCTATCCTCTCATGGCTCATCTGGTCTTCACTCATTAATGTTCAAGGCCTCGAACTTGTTCCTGAGAGGGTTTTGAAATTCATATGGGATAGACTCAAGGTAAAATACTGATTCTCATGAATTTGATTTAATTTTTCTTAGCTTCAACTTGAACTTGCATGTGAGTAGTTGGTGGTCTGTCCCACAATCAGCACCTACTCTAGTTTTCACTGCTGATATTGAGCTTCTCCTGTGATTCTTTGCACAGATGTATTCGATCTGATTCCTATACATACCATTAGGTTAAATCCATGTGTGCAGCCTGTTTTTATGTTTCTTATAAAAAGTATTCACAATGTATAAATCACTGACCGTACAGAATTCTATCTTTCTGTCTCTAGCTTCATTTCTGTCTCCAAGTCCATGTTTTCCTACTACTGATTCTTCTCTGTTCCTAACTTTTGCATTCCAGTCACCCACTATTATTATTGCCTCTTGATTGCATGTTCAATCGACCTCTAACTGCAAAAGTTGGTAGAAATCTTCTTTTTCCCCCTCTTTGGCTCAAATTGTTAGTGCATATATTTTGATGATAGTGTACTCACTGGACTTTCTTATATGTGTGTGGATATAATCCTGTCACTCACAACATTGTATTTCAAGATGAACCTGGAAATTACTTTTTTAACCATGAAAGTGATCCCATTTTTCCTCACCTTTTCATCTCCAGCATAGTAGATCACATGATTGTCTGACTCAAAATGTGCCATGCCAGTCCATATCATTTTGCCAATACCTAGTACGTCAATACATATGTGTTCCATTTCTTTCTTAACAATGTCCAATATTCCTACATTCATAGTTCTTACATTCCATGTTCCAGTCACTAGTGTGTGCTTACAACTGTTTCTCATCATTTGTTCTTCCATACCTGAGAGCTCAGCCTCATATAGTGTGCTCTATTGTACATAGGGTTTTCAGAGCCCTCTTATTTTGAAAGTGGATGGCCAATCCTTCTTCCTAGTCTTTCTCAATTTGAATGCTCAGATTTAGAACAGTATATGACAGACAAGCATTTTACAGAAAACTACAGATGAAGGACATTTTCTCAATTATAGAAAAATCAATAGATTCAGTGTTTTCCCTGACCTTGACACATGAGTCTTTTTTTTTCTTTTCTTTTCTTTTTTGACACATGAGTCTTAATGCACTCATTTCCCTGCTCCACCAGCATTCCCTTCTACTCCCACCTATGCCTTTCAACACATATCTTCCCCTATCTCACCCTTGATATGATGGCTTATATCTCAAACCTTCTGGGCTTCTGTGATTCCTAAGTTCTCAAGTTGCTGCCAGTTTCTTATGCTGAAGCCAGTATCTCTTGAGTTTAGGAGTCTCTAAATCCAAATACCAGGTACTACTATTAGGAAAGCTCCCTGTCTCAGACAGTTCTGAGGAAAAGGTTTTGCTCCAGGATAGCCTTCATGTGGCTTAGTGCCTCTTCTTTTCCATTTGCAGCATGCTGTTGTCACAATGGAATAGTTTCTCAGGAGAGGATGATTAGGGCAGAAATAAATTAAATATAAAACATAAAACAAATGAAACCAGAAAAAAAAACACCCCAGGAGTCAGCTCTTCAAAAAGGTCAATAAAATTTACAAACCACTAATAAAACTAACAAAGGAAAAGAAAGAAAAGACATAAGTAGTCTGAATAAGAGATAAAAGGGGTAATGTCACAATAGAACCAACTAAAATAAAAAGATGAACAATGGGCGTGAAAAATTATACTAAAAAAATATGAAAACCTAAAGGAAATGGACAAATATTTGGAAACTCACAACCTATATAAACTGACAGACTGAAGTAAAAAAAGAAGAAATTGAATAGGTAATAAAACTTCCAACAACAACAAAGCCCTGTACCAGTTGGTTTTACTAGTGAATTTTGTCAAACATTCAGAGAACTGTCACCAATTATACATAAACTACTTCAGAAAATAGAAAAAGTGGAAATTTTCTCAGACTCATTCTATGAAGTGAACATACCTCCTTGATACCAAAGTCAGGTAAAGACACCACCAAAATAGAAAACTATAGTCCAATATTTCCTTTTTTTTTTACTGTTAATAAAAACATTTATTTTGCATTTTATACAGAACAACCTGAAGTCTGCAACAGGACTTGACAGTTACCCAGGGGTTTACAGATATTGTGTCCATCTCAACAGTGTATTTCTGGGAATTGGGGGGTTTGCACAAAAACAGGCAGGAGTTGGGAGTGAGGGAGAGGGCACAGCAGGAGTGTATTTCAGTCCTTTCTCAATGAAAAGGTAGAGCATTCAGAGTCACTGAAAACTGTGTAAGTGGGGCTCCTAGAATAAGCACTGTACTCTGAACTCTTGGGGAAGAGGCAGGAAAAGGACCTTGATAAATAAAAAAGGGATGTAGAGGGACGCTTATTATTTTTAATTCCTCAGACCAAAGACCTGATAATCAAAGGGGACCATGTCTAATTTTGAATAATTTCCCTGCTCAAAATAAAAAAAGGTGACTCCTGTGGCTCTATCAACCTGGTCATTCCTAGGTCTATACGCCCTATACATATTATAAAAAAAAAAGTTGGATGTTAGTGGCTTATGTTCCATGGAAGTAAAACAATCACAGTCTGCACTGGAGGCCTAGTGGCAAGAAGCTGCACTTCAATCCCAGAGGTGTGTGGTTCAAATCCACCAGATGCTCTGCTGGAGAAGGAGGGACAGTCAGATCTGATTTGACAGTACACACACACAAAATAATAAAATAAAATAAATTTTTTTAAAAGTCAAATGACTGGTAAAGATCACAGATCAGCCAGTAGTATATACAACCTGCTGAAAGGGGTTCCTAGTAGGGCCAAGAGAAGGCCCAGAGCATCTTTAGCCTGAGGCACAGCAGGTACAGAGTCTGAAAGGTAGGGAACAAAAGACCCTCAAGACCTTAATTTTAATGGAATAATTTTTTACAAAATGAAGTAAACACTAATAACCATTAGTAATAACAAATGCCATGGCTTCTACGCTCACCTGGTAGCAAAAAAAGGGGGGAAAAAGCCAAAAATTTGCAAAACTACGTCCAATTAATCGACAGGTCTTACTGGAGATGTCTTTGTGCATGGGAGAAGGCAATGGTTTTAATATAGTTGACAATCCGCATGATTCCTTTGGATATGGAAGGGGCAAAGTCCTGGTTTGCTGTCATACTGAAGGCTAGACAGAGTAGAACAAAAAGCTCTAAAGTAACTGCAGAGTCTCTGTAACCAGCTTGTGGGGGAAAGGGGCCAGATTCCCACTCTAGAGATGGCAGGAAGCCAAGGCCAGATCATCACATGCATTAGTCCTAGTCATTCTATAGTTGATGGGCAACTTATACAAGGTAGGGAAAGGGATCTGGTTAGGGGAAGAGTGGTCACTTTTCTTCTTTTAAAGTCTTATAATTTAGCCTCAACTTATTATCAGTGCCTTAGAATCAATTTAATCTTAAATCTTTAAAGGTCCTCTCAAATAATTTTTTTTTCTCACTTTCTGGTAGTCCCCCTGGTCTTAGGCTCCCATTTTACCCTGATTTAGAGTCCACAAACTTAATCAGACCATCTGTGCTCATGAACTTGGCCCTTTCCAGAGGGAAGCCTAGGACTCAGCTCCAGATGAGCTGTGTCAATACTCCAAGTGCCTGTGACACCCCCAACAGGACCGTGTAGTAATTCATCTCCATCATGCCATGGTACTGGAGTAGCACACTGCTGTGAGCATCTACATTGGGCCAGGGATTCTTGGCGTTGCCTTGCTCTAAGAGGACATTGGGCACAATCTTATACAGCTGAGCAACCAACTTAAACATTGGATCATTAGGCAGATGTTTCAGAGAAAACTCTCGCTGACAGGTGTATCTTGGATCAGTCTTCCTTAGTACTACTGCATGGCCATAGCCTGGGACAACCTATCCAGAGTTGAGTGTGTTCCAGATATAGTCTTGAAATTTCTCGTCTGACACATCTTTGCCAACTTCCTTCTGCAGCTGTGTCAGCCAGACAAGCACTTCCTGATTTGCCAGTCCATGTAAGGGTCCTGCTAGTCCATTCATGGCAGCTGCAAAGGACAAGTAGGGGTCTGAAAGGGCACTTCCTACCAGATATCTGGCTAGTATGTGCACTTACATTGCCACCTTCATGGTCACTGTGGATGGTGGGGGTCTAAGCGCATGAGTTCAGTGAACTGAGCATTAGTATAGCCTAACATGTTAGTGAAATTATGGGACCAGTCCAGTTTAGTGTAGATGGCCCCAATACTGCTGCCCTCCCAGTAGAGGGTCCAGTAGATATTTGCAGCAACACAAGGTAGCTTTGCAATGAGATCCATACTGTCTTCATAAATCAACTCCCAGTATTTGGCTCGGTTGATACCCTCTGCATATGCTAGGGCAAAGTTACTTTCACTGTTAAGGGCTGTAATGGATGCACTGAGCTGAGATATGGGGTGTAGATTGGTGGGGAAGTTATCCAGCATAGTGACCACATGGGATGGAAGAGCTGCCCTCTTTGCCCATTTTTTTGAGAGGCAAGATACCTGTTCCTCTGTTGGGATCTGTCCAGTTACCAGCAGCCAAAATAAGCCCTCAGGCAGGGGTTCTTCTCCACACTTAGCTTTGGGGAGTCGTTTCTGGCATTCAGGAAGACTATAGCCTCTGAAACAGATGCCCTCATCAGGATCAAAAACTGATGTTTCGTATATCAATCCTTTCATGCCTCTCATACCATCATATATCACGTCCACAGTGATTTGGCCCACCACCGACTTGCCATGTTGCTGCCTGAAGGTCTTAATCCTGGTCTGCTCTTTGGGTATCAAGTCAGCTAATATGTCTTTCAAATTCTTGCAGGAAGCACTGGCATGCCGAGCAGCAAGAACAAGACAGGATGCATTCTTGGCTCCAAAGAGCCGGGCAGTCGCAGTGAGTAAAGCCATGGGAGGCACATGCGAGGATCTGACAGGTAGGGAGGGAGGGAGGGCATAGAGCTGCGGCACAAGTGGGAGCCACCGCTGCACCAAAGGCTGTGCCAGACCGGTGGACAAGGTTGAAAGGAGGCGGCTGAGGAAAAGGGTAGACGAACCGAGGGCGGCGCCCAGCCTCAATATTTCTCATATACATAGATGCAAATATCTTGAATAAAATCCTGGCCAATAAAATCCAACAGTATATTAAAAAAATTCACTATGAACAAGTGGAATTCATAACAGGTATGCAATGATGGTTCAACATAAGAAAAACAATCAGTATAATTCATCACATTAACAAAGCAAGGAACAAGAACCAAACAAAATTCAACACACTTTCCTGATTAAAACACTAAAAAAAAAAAAAATAGAAACACAGGGGAATCTCCTCATCATAGTGAAATGTATATAAGCAAAACCAAAAGCCAACATTGTTCTCAATGTAGAGAGATTAAAGGCATTCCCTTTGAGAATAGGAACTAGGTAAAGATGCCCACTATCATCTCTCCTATTCAATATTATATTGGAAGTCTTAGCAATAGCAATAAGACAAGAGAAGGATTACTTCTTTTAGACTAGCAATAGCAATAAGACAAGGGAAGAGAGGTATCCAAATTGGCAAAGAGGAGGTAAAATTATTTCTATATGCAGATAATATAATAGTATACTTAGCATTGTTAAGTATGAAGACTTAACAATAAAACTACTAGACATAGTCAACCAATTCATCAAAGTGGCAGGGTACAAGATCAACATACAAAAATTAATTGGATTTCTCTACAGTGACAAAAAGAATACAGAAATAGAGCTAAGAAAAATAAAACCCACCACAGTAGCTAATGATAAGATTAAATACTTGGGAGAAAATCTAACTAGAAACACAAAAGACCTATTCAAAGAAAATTACAAAACCTTACTACAAGAAAATTTTTAAAAATACCTGCAGAAATGGAAGAATATACCACGCTCATGGATAGGAAGAATCAATATTGTTAGAGTGATAATTCTACCAAAGGCAATCTACAAATTCAATACAATCCCAATACAAATACAAATACCACTCATCAATGAGGTGGAAAAGTCTATTTCCAATTTCATCTGAAATGTAAAGAGGCTCTGAACATGTAAAGCACTCCTGAAAAGAGAAACAAGACAGGAGGCATCTCATTCCCTAATCTCAAATCCTACTACACTGCCCTGGTGGTCAAGACAGCTTGGTACTGGTACAGTGACAGACACATAGATCAATGGAATATAATTGAGAACCCAGAAATCAGCACATCCACCTATAGTCAACTTATTTTTTACAAAGAGATGAAATCTGTTAAATGGGGAAAAGAAAGCTTCTTTAGTAAATATGTAAGCAAAATTGGAAAACTATCTGTAAAAAACTCATGCAAGACCCACAAGTCACACCATACACAAAAAAACAACTCAAAGTGGATCAAGGACCTACAAGTAAAACCAAAGACTATGAAATTCATCAGAGAAAAGCTTGGAAGAACTCTAGAAGCCCTAATCCACAATATGAATAGTCTCCCAAATATCCTGGAAACGTACATCCAGGAAATAATAACATAGATGAATGGAACCTTCTAAGAATTATATCCCTATGTACATAAAAAAACTTCTCCAACAGGGTAAAAAGGAAGCCCACAGACTAGGAAACAAATATTTGGTAATGACCTATCTAGTAAGAGTTGAATACCTAAAATTTTTAGAATACTCTAGCACCTCAACAAGATAAAGGTAAACAACACAATCACAAAATAAGTGCAGGATATGAACAGACACTTTACCAAAGAAGACATTCATATGGCAAGCAAACACATTAAGAAGTGTTCAAAATGTCTAGCTCTAAGAGAGATGCAAATCAAAACAAATATGAGATATGATCTCACCCCAGTAACAATAACAAAATTCAACAGAACAGAAAATAGCAAATGCTAGTGAAGTTGTGGAGAAATTGGAACCCTTATTCACTGCTGGTAGAAGTGTAAATTGGTGCAACTACTATGGAAGGCAGTATGGTGTTTTCTCAAAAGTTGGGAATAGAAATATCATTTGAACAGAAATTCAAGGAACTTAAATTCTAGGAATATATATAACAAAGAAACCAGAGCTGCCATCCAGATGCATGCACACCTAGGTTTATTGTTGCATTGTTTATAATAGCAAAGAGCTGGAAGCAACCCAAGTTCCTATCAACAAATGAATGGATAGAGATGTTGTGGTATACTCACACAGTGGAATATTATGCCGCACTGAAAATCAAGGAACTAAAAATTTTATACCACATAGATGACCCTGGAGGGCATTATGTTAAGTTAAATATCTCAGTCACAAAAGACAAATACTGCATAAAGCCCCCATTATAAAACAAGACTGGCATGGGAGTTGGGGAAAAACAAAAAGGGAGTAATAATGAGCACTGCATTGGAACAGATGAAGGAAAGAACTATTAAAAGTGAATATATGATTAGGCATTCTCTGAATGACAACAGGTCAGAAGAAAAGGTGCATAGCAAAGAAGATGGGAATCAGGGAGCTTAGGGAAGGAAATTATGTAAAAATTAGTGAGGTGGGGGATTTAAGTGAACTGTGGAGGGGCCTATGGAGGAAAATGTGCAACAATAAATGAATGAAAAATTCTACTTTCTTTAATATGGCAATTTTTAAAAATTATGAAGTGCCTACAGAAGAGAGATAGAAATTAGTAATAGAAAATTCTGTGAAGAGTAAAAAATTAATATATCTGGAAAACATGGACTCATCTCAATAAACTTTATTCTAATTAATCAAAATGGAATAGATCAATATTCCTTACTGACTATTGGAAAATTAGGAATAGTAGCTTTCTGGAGAGCAGAAGAAGAAACATACAAAGACTCTCTTGTTTATGGTGAGGTGACTGTGAATTATTTTAAAGACTGTAGAATGATTGGGACATGCTTATCTTGCATATGAATAGAGAGAGAGAGAGAGAGAGAGAGAGAGAGAGATACAGGTACAGATACAGATATAGATATAGATATAGTTGTTACAGTTATAGTTACGGGCCATTGAGTTGCCTGAGACTTATAGTGACTCCATGTACAATAGCTCTGAAATCTGCCTCATCCTGAGCCAGTCTCACTGACTCCAACACACCGACCCCCATTAACCTCATCACTGTATTAATCCATCTCATCCAGGATTTTCCCCTCCTGCCTTGTCCCTCAGCCCTTCCAAGTATGATGTCCTTCTCTAAGTATCCACATGCCCAAATATGCAAAACAGAGCTTCAAAATCCTAGCCTCCAAGGAGAAACTTGGTTTAACTCTCTCCAAAACAGACCTATTTGTTTCTTGGAAGTCCATGGTATATGTTCAAGACTCTTCTCCAGCACCACAACTCAAAGGCATCAATTCTTCATCTATCATCCCTAGTCACTATCCAGCTCTCCAACCCATAGGAATTTTGAAGATCAGGGGCTGTATCGAGCTCAGCTTAGTCTCCAAACTGACATCGTTACTTCTCAGCACTCTGGAAAGGTCCCTGACAGATTTAACTAATGCAATTCACCTTTTGACTTCCTGACTGCTGATGCCAAGAGTGTTGATTGTGGAGCCAAGCAAACTGTAACTGTTAACAACCTCAATCTCTTCTCCATTAATAATGGTACCACCAATTGGCCCAGTGGTGAGAATCTTTTTCGTCTTGATGATGAGAATATAGGAGAAGAAAAGTTCTCTTTTATAGAGGACCATAAAAAAGACCTTATACACACTCACACAAATCAAGGTGACATAAAAGCCAGACTTGTGTCATTCCAAGGATTCTTGTGATTGAAGTTGTAATCCTGAAAGTTCTGTTACATTTAAGAGTAGTGTAACAAAGAGTAACAAGAGGAAGACAAACAAGTATAACTTGTTTTGGAGAGTTAGTTTTAAGCTAGTTTTGGAGGTGAAACTTGCCATCTGTACTCATTCTCTCAAAGGTTCTTGCTCAGAATTCTCATTATGAACTGCCGGAAACACTATTAAAAATTCAAGCTGAATTTATTCAGAATAAAATTACTTGTTGGCAAAGATTTGAATACAGGTGAACTAATGGCAGCAGAAGATGCAGGAAGCCATGATAATTACCAGATGGGTGGAATACAAGCTTCTTCACATTTGCACAGTGATTGACTCCAATTTCTCCAGGATGATGAAATTACACATTCTTGGATGTCTTTTTTTCAAAAGGAGTTTCACACATCAGCAGCAGACATTATGTTCTCAGCAGCCACCATATCAGCAGCAGCCATAGATCTGTTCCAGTTGCTTAAGAAGGTACTTTGGGGGTATCACTGTTATTTCACTAAACCACGTGGAACCCTGTAACCTCAAGCAGAAGGAAGCAGGATAGCTGAGCAGCTCAAGTAAAGGAGCCAGGTCCGGAAAGGAAAAATCAAGGCTTGTTGGTTTTCCATTCAAATACTAAGGGGAGATCACTACTGTTTGGCCCTCAGCCCTGCAGGGCTCAGGCCAAGAAGGAAGAACAAATATGCAGGTCCTTCACAAACTTTGTTATACTCTTGGTCAGTATATAGCTACAACAACTTAAAATCAACTAAGAAAAGACTCACCTACTGTCAAGAAATCAGCAATCTGCCTCAGTGACCCTGAAACAACAACAAAACCCTTCTCCTAAAAAAGGAGACGCAATGAATACCTCAGAAAGAGAGAAATAGAAGAAATACGTTGATATGGAGTTATTTGAACAGCTGCCAAAGACGAAATGATAGAGGATGCAATTAAAAAAAACAAATACCCCAGAGACAACAGTCCAGAAGAAATATATTGATGAGGAGCACCTTGAACAGGAATGGAAGAAAATACAAAAGATGGAAGAAAGAATTGATAGTCTAGATAAAGAGGTACAAGAACATAAAAAAAAAAATCATCACAAAACAGAGCGGGTACAGCCAACACAGTACTAGAAATAACAGAAAAGCATGAAAATGCAATTCAGAATACGAAAACTAAAATGGCAAGAAGTTTCCAACACACTGGTAGCACAAAAAAGTAGAACTGAAAAGATAGAACAGAAAGTCAGTGAGTTGGAAGACAAAAACCTCACTGAAAACATACTAGGAGAAAAATCACAGATGAGATATGAAGAAAACATTAGAATCATAGGGGATGACATCAAACAGAATAACATATGTATGAGTGGAATTCCAGAACAGGGGAGTACAGGGAAATAACTGAAGAAAGAAAAAAAAAGTGGAAGAAGTACTAGAAAAAAAACTTCCCAGGTATTTTGTAGAACGGGGAAAATCCACATTCAAGAAGCACAGTGAACACAGTAGAGACTAGACCCAAAAATAAAAACATCAAGACATATCATAGTCAAATTCTCCAAGAAGCACAGTGAACACAGTAGAGACTAGACCCAAAAATAAAAACATCAAGACATATCATAGTCAAATTCTCCAAATTAAAAGATAAAGATAGAATTCTAGCCCTGCTGTGATTCTGTCCTGTGCGGCTGTTCTCTGCAACAGTGGTGTTTTATTGCCGTCCTCTCCCACATAAACGTGAGCCACCAACCCATGGAAGATTCGATGGATATGGACATGAACCCCCTGCAGCCCCAAAACTACCTTTTCGGTTGTGAACTCAAAGCTGACAAAGATTATCACTTTAAGGTGGATAATGATGAGAATGAGCACCAGCTATCTTTAAGAACGGTCAGTTTAGGGGCCGGTGCAAAGGGTGAATTGCACATTGTTGAAGCAGAGGCAATGAATTATGAGGGCAGCCCAATTAAAATAACACTGGCAACTTTGAGGATGTCTGTACAGCCGACGGTTTCGCTTGGGGGCTTTGAAATAACACCACCTGTCGTCTTATGATTGAAGGGCCTGTGCATATAAGTGGACGACACTTAGTAGCTGTGGAGGAAGATGCAGAGTCTGATGATGAAGAGGAGGAGGACGTGAAACTCTTAAGTATATCAGGAAAGAGATCTGCCCCTGCAGGTGGTAACAAAATTCCACAGAAAAAGGTGAAACTTGCCACTGATGAAGAGGATGACGATGATGATGATGAAGACGATGAAGATGATGATGATGATGATGATGACGACGAGTTTGATGATGATGAGACTGAAGAAAAAGCACCAGTGAAGAAATCTATACGGGATACTCCAGCCAAAAATGCACAAAAATCAAACCAGAATGGAAAAGACTCAAAACCATCAACTCCACGATCAAAAGGACAAGAATCTTTCAAAAAACAGGAAAAAACCTCCCAAAACTCCAAAAGGACCTAGTTCTGTAGAAGACATTAAAGCAAAAATGCAAGCAAGTATAGAAAAAGCGCATTGAATAACCCTGGGCACTACTGGTAAATTAAGCCCAAAGATGGGGAGAGAAAAAGGAGAGACAAATATAGTCGATACTGAGTATCATCAACAATCCAGACTGAAGTCTTCTA
>NW_006400091.1:1540406-1541501 GCF_000299155.1 Elephantulus edwardii | reverse complement strand
CTCTCCATCAAATATGAAGGAGAAAGTAGATCCTTTACAGACAAGAATGAAGTTAAAAAATTTGTGACAACAAGACCAAAACTACAAGAAAGTTTAAGTAAAGTTTTTCACATAGAGATTTCAAAGTAAAGTGGACTGATCATAGTAACCAAAAATAACAGAAAAAGAAACACAGCCAAATGGAAAAGTAAAACCTGTCCTGACAATAATCACCCTTAATGTGAATGGACTAAATGCACCAATTAAGAAGAAAAGAGTAGCAGAATGGATTAAAAAAACAAAACTCATCAATATGTTGTCTACAAGAAACATATCCCAAAAAAGAAGAAAAAGACAGACTCAAAAATCAAAGACTGGAAAAAATATACCAAGCAAATGGTAACCTCAAAAAAGCAGGAGTGGCAATATTAATCTCTGATAAAAAAGATTTCAGAACAAAATTCACCTTAAAAGATAAAGAAGGACATTAAATACTGATGACTAAAGGTACAATAGATCAAGACGACATAACCGTGGCCAACATTTATGCACCAAATGATAAACTTGCAAAATACATAAATCAATGGTTAACAGAATTGAAGAAAGAAATAGACAGCACCACAATAGTGGTAGGAGATTTCAACACACCACTATCACCAAAGAACCCAAAAGAAACTCAACAAAGATGCAAAAGTTATAACCTATAAAATCAGCCAACTCTACCTTGTGGGTGTATTGCACAACTGCACTGATCTAAAACTCAATTCACTTTCTTCACAAGGTCACATGATATGTTCTCCAAACTGATCACATATTAAGACACAAAGCAAGCCTCAACAAATTAAAAAACATTGAAAGAATATAATGTATCTTCTCAGATCACAATGTCATAAAACTAGAAATTAAGCACAGGAGAGTAAAGCTTACAAAATCATCCATGTGAAAGTGCATAACTTCCTGCTAGAACATGATAGTGTTATAAAAGAAATTTTAAAAAGCATTAAACAGTTTCTTGAAAAAAATGAAAATACAACACTCCAAAACCTCTGTGATACAGCTAAGGAAGTCTTCAGGGGTTAATTCATAGCAATAGGCATACAGATTTAAAAAAAAAAA
>NW_006400091.1:1531859-1539181 GCF_000299155.1 Elephantulus edwardii | reverse complement strand
AAAAAAAACTAATCCTATAGCCTCTAGGAAAAAAATAAATTATCAGGAAAAGAGCTGAAATCAATGAGCTAGAAAACAGAAAAACAATTGAAACAATCATTAAGACCAGGAGCTGAGTCAACAAAATTGACAAACCACTGGCAAACTTAAAAAAAAAGAGGGGGGGGAGAAGACAGAGACAATTTGATTAAGAAAGGACAGAGGTGAGCACAGCTGGGAAACAGGCCTGAGAGCTCGAATTTGAGTAAGGTCTCCACACATGCTCAATTGCTAGAGATGCCACCCCTGCCCAGCTTGCACTAAACATTTCCAGCACCCACGTCCTGTACCCACACACAGCCCACCTCTTCGCTTTCCTTCTGCTGCCTGCCTCCACGATCCATCCATATCTACACTCCACCCACCTCTACTCAGTGACTTCAGATCAAGAACCTATTATCACTTCAGTCATGAAAAACTTTACCACAGCAAAGTCACAAAAGAAGCAGGCTACCTTACAAGCCCAAAGCAAACTGTCACCCCCCAAAAAGTGACACAATACCAATGGATTTCCTGAAGTCAGCAAGTCTGATGGAACATTCTGACATAGAATTTAAAAGAACAATGATTGAATATTTGCAATTGGTGAAACAAACTTGGAAGAATTACAGGACACTGCAAGCAAAAACCAGGAGGAGATAAAAAAAAACGCACATAGAGGCACTGGAAAAACAAGAAATTGCAATCCAAAATATGAGGATCAATGTTTCAGATACTGTCAACATGATGGAGGAACACATGAACAGAGTTGAAGAGATAGAGCACAGAATCAGTGACATAGAAGATAGAATTATCACCACTGATCTGCTAGAGCAAAAAGCAGGATCAAAAAGGGGAAAAAAGATTAAAACTTAAGAATAATGTGGGATACCATCAAGAGAAATAACATGAGCATCATCAGAATCCCAGAACAGGAAGCAAATAAAATCACTGAAAAAGTGGTGTAAGAATTATGAGAAGAAAACTTCCAGGCATAATGAAGAATGAGAGAATATATATTTAAAAAGCTGAGTGAACACCATATAGAATAGACACCAAAAGAAAAACACCAACGCATATTATAGTCAAATTTGCCAGAACCAAAGTTAAGGAGAGAATTCTAAAAGAATCGAGGGAGAAAAAAAGAGTAACCTATAAGGAAGAGCAGATAAGATTAAGCATCAATTTCTCAGCAGAAATCATGCAAGCAGAAAAGACAGTGGAATGATACATATAGAACACTCGAAGAACACAACTGTCAACCAAGAATATTATACGCAGTGAAATTGTCCATCAAATGTGAAGGAGAGATCAAGATATTTAAAAAAAAAAAGCCCACCAAAACCAGAACCTAATGAAATTTGTAAAAACAATGCCAGCATTGCAGATAACACTGAGAGCTGTCCTTTTTACAGAGGTGTCCCAGAAAGCAGGATGTATCAAAGTAAGTAGCAACAACACCAAAAAGTACTCAACAAAATGATAGCAATAAAACCATGCCACTCAGTCACACTGAATGTGAATGATTTAAATGTACTGAACAGAAAAATAGTAGCAGATTAGATAAACACCCCCCCAAAAAAATTCATCAATATGATGTCTACAAGAAAGACACCTGAAAATGAAGATAAAGAAAGACTAAAAATAAATGGTAGGGGAAAAATATACCAAGGGGGTGGGGAAGGCAGGAGTGGCAATATTAATCTCTGATAAAATAAATTTCAATGCAAAAAGCATCACAAAGGACAAGGAAAGTCACTACATATTGCATAAATGGTCAATATAACATGAGGACAAAACAATAATAAATGCATATGCACCAAATGATAAACCTGCAAAATATATAAAACAAATCTTAACTAAACTGAAAAAAGGAAATAGACAACACTATTATAATATATGGATAATTCAATACACCACTCTCAAGAGAAGATAGAACTATCAGAAAGAAACTCAGCAAAGATGCTGAAGAATTAAACTACACAATTAATCAACTTGATCTCTTATCTATTTATAGGCTAATGCACCCCCCCCCAAAAAAAAAAAAAGGGCACAGTATTCCTTCTTTTCCAATATGCATGGGACATTCTCAAGAATCACATCTTGGGCTACAAGGCAAACATCAATAAATTAAAAAACAGAATAATATGAAGCATCTTCTCAGACCACAATGCTACAAAATTAGAAATTAATAACAAGATGATAAGGGAGAAAAAAAACCCAAACATATATTTGGAAGCTGAACAACACCTTGCTTGAACATGAGTGGGTACTAGAAGAAATAAAAACTGACATTGAAAAGTTTCCTGAAACAAAGGACAATGAAAACACAACAATACCCCTGGGAAACAGTCAAAGCAGTAATCAGAGGTCAATTTATAGCAATAAGCAAACACATCAAAAGGCAGAAAAAAAAATTACTATTGACTTTCTAGCATAACATCTCCAAGAAATTGAAAAAGAACAGCAAGAAAACCTGACTTCCTCTAAAAAAACCTGAAATTATAAGTATTAGAGAAGAAATAAATAAAATAGAAAAGAGAAAAATAATTGAAACCATCAACAAAACTAGGAGTTGGTTCTTTGAAAAGGTCAATTAAATTGAAAAATCACAAGCAAAATTAACAAAGGAAAAGACACAAATAATTGAATAAAAAAATGTAATGGATAACATCACAACAGAACCAAATAAAAAGGCTAACAATGGAATATTATGAAAACCATTGTTGTTGTTGTTAAGTGCCATCGAGTCATAGGTGACTCATAGCCACCCTATGAACAAAAATCCTCAATAACTGTATGTGTGACTTTCATCCTTTCTCTAGGTTCATAGGGTTTTCGGAGGCAAGCTATTTACAGAAGTGGATGCCACATATACTCAAACAAATATAAAAACCTAGAAATTCACCACCTATTTATATTAACACAAAATGAAATTGAACACCTGAACAGATCCATTACAAAATAAGAAATTGAAAATGTAAGAAAACAATTTCCAGCCAAAAAAAATAAATAAATAAATCCTGTACTAGATGGTTTGAAGTTTTTTTATATTATTACTAATTTTAATGAAAATTTACAGAGACTTTGGATTTCCATTCATTCATTGTTTCACTTTTCTCTCTGCTCACCCCTCCTCCCCAGTTGACTCTTCTCTTTCAAAAGTAAAAGAAAAGTTCTTTAATTGTTATACAGTCCCTCCCCCAAGTCCACTACGCTATGCAGCCTTCGTTCTGGACTCCTATCATGACAATAATACCTAATCATATGTCTCTTTTAAACAATTCTCTCCCTATTCTGTCTCAATGCAGTATACATAATTAATCCCATCTTTCTCAGTCCCCTCCGTTTTTGCAACAGTGGCACTATGCAGTATTTGTCCTTTTGTGACTGAGATATTTCACTCAGAATAATGTCTTCCAGAGTCACCCATTTTTAATATTTCATGAGTTACATGTTTTTCCATGCAGCTTAGTATTCCATTCTGTGGATATACTAAAGCTTCTCTATCCATTCGTTTATTGATGGGCACTTAGCTTGTTTCCAACTCCTTGCTATTATGAACAAAGCCGCAATAAACATGAGTGTGCATATATCTGCTTGGGTGGCGGTTATAGTTTCTTTGGGGTATATTCCCAGTAGTGGAATTGCTGGGTCAAAGGATATCTCTGCAACTTTTTGAGAAAGCGCCATACTGCCTTCCATAGTTGTTGCACCATTTTACACTCCCACCAACAGTGAATAAGGATTCCAGTTTATCAACAACCTCGCCAGCATTTGTTGTTCGCTGTTCTGTTAAATTTTGCTATTCTGACTGGGGTAAGATGATATCTCATAGTTGTCTTGATTTGCATCTCTCTTAGAGCTAGGGATTTTGAACATTTCTTCATGTGTTTGTTCGCCATCTGAATGTCTTCTTTGGTGAAGTGTCTGTTTGTATCCTGTGCTCATTTTTCAATTGGGTTGTTTACCTTTATCTTGTGGTGCTGGAGTATTTTTTAAAGTCTAGATATAAGTCTCTTATCTGACTTGTCATTACTGAATACTTTTCCCCAGTCTGTGGCTTTCCTTTTTACCCTGTTGGAGAAGTTTTTGGATGTGCATGTTGTTGTTGTTGTTTGGTGCCATAGAAGACAACTCATAGTGACCCTATGAACAAACGGCCTGAGCACTGTTCGTACATACAGTTTCCGGAGGCAAGCCATTTCAGAAGTGGATGCCGCTCCTGCTTCCAGGCTTGTTTTAGTCGGGAAGCTCCAGCCAACACTGTCCACCATGGGTACCCATTACCACGATTGGCACATCACTGTCACAGTCTTCAGCATCACAGCAACCACGAGTTACCTCTGTACAGCAACACACAGACCAGTGCTATACCACCGCAACACACAGACCAGTGCTATACCACCTAGAAGAATGTTTGACAGGAAAACAATTTGAACCTGGCCGAGGGCCGCAGGTGAAAATCACCCACCTTTAGCTTGGTAGCATAACTTCCTTTCCACTAGGCCAAGGTAGCTCTCTCTTTGTCGTCATCATTGTTATTGTTGTTTGGTACTGTGGAGTCGTAGATGACTCATAGCGACCCTATGAACGAACGGCCTGAGCACTGTTTGCATATAGAGTTTCCGGAGGCAAGCCATTTCGGAAGTGGATGCCGCTCCTGCTTCCTTGATGTGCATAGGGATCTGAGTCTTAGAAGGTTCATCTATTTTATCCTCTCCTGGTTGTAGATTTTTCAGGATGCTTAGAAGACCATTTATGTTGTGAATTAGGACTTCTAGAGTTCTTCTAAGCTGTTCTTTAATAAAGTTTACAGGCCTGACAGAAGTTTGCTCCCCAAAGAACCTGAATGAGCATGGAGGACACTTGTAGTTTCCTTCTGGAAACGTCTTCTCATCTCCGTAGAGATGCCCAGGACCTCCCTATTGCCTGAGTTAGGGATCCCACATGGTCAGGCCTGACATCAGTTTGTTCCTCAAAGTACCTGCGACCCTTCATCTAGCCTGAATACCTGAGGCACCTCATAATCAAGAAATGGAACCTCTGCCCAGATGGTTTTACAAGTGAATTTTATCAAACATTCAGAGAAGAACTGTCACTAATTCTACATAAACTATTTAAGAAAAAGTGTATACAAAAACCGGAGAGCCAACATTGTTCTCAATGGAGAGGGATTAAAGGGATTCCCCTTGAGAACAGAACTAGGTAAGGATGCCCACTATCACCTCTCCTATTCAAAATTGTATTGGAAATCTTAGTAATATCAGTAAGACAAGAGAAGGAAATAAGAGGTATCCAAATTGGCAAGGAGAAGGTGAAATTATGTCTATATGGAGATGATATGATAGTTTAGTTAGAAAACCCTAAAAACTCATCAAGAAAACTACTGGACATAGTTGAGCAATTTAGCAAAGTGGCAAGGATACAAGATCAACATATAAAAATCAGTTGGATTTCTCTTCAGTGATAAGGATAATACAGAACTGGAGCTAAGAAGAACAATACCCATCACAACAGCTATCCAGAAGTTTAAATATTGGAAGTAAATATAACCAGAAACATAAAAGATCTATTCAAAGAAAATTACAACACATTACTATGAGAAACAAAAAGAGAAGTGGAGAAATGGAAGAATAAACTTTGCTCATGGATAGGAAGACTCAATATTGTGAAAATGACAATACAACCAAAGGCAATTTACACATTCAATACAATCCCAATACAAATACCAAAAAAGGCAATCTCTAATTTCATTTGGAATGGAAAGAGGCCCAGAATAAGGAAAGCACTCCTTAAAAAAGAGAAACAAGGTAGGAGGCATCTCACTCTCTGATTTCAAACCCTATTGCACTGAAGTGGTGGCCAAGACAGCATGCTACTAGCACAATGACAGACACATAAATCAATGGAATAGAATTGAGAACCCAGAAATCAGCCCATTTACCTATGGCCAACTGATTTTTTACAAGGATATTAAATTGGTTAAATATGGAAATTACAGCCTTTTTAAAAAATGGTGTGGGCAAAATTGGAAAACTATCAATAGAAAACTCAAGCAAGATTCACACTTCACACCATACAAAAAAAACAACTCAAAGTGGATCAGGGACCTAAGACTAAAACCAAAGACTATAAACTTCATTAGAGAAAAGCTTGGAAGAACTCTAGGAGCCCTAAAATACAACATGAACAGTTTTCCAAGCATCCTGAAAAACCTACAACCAGGAGAGGATAAAATAGATGAATGGGACCTTCTAAGAATCAGATCCCTATGCACATCTAAAAAATTCTCCACCAGGGTGGAAAGGGATGCCACAGACTGGAGGGAAAAATATTTGATAATGACATTTCAGATAAGGGACTTATATCTAGAATTTATAGAATACTTGAGCACGTCAAAATAAAGGTAAACCACCCAATTGAAAAATGAGCACAGGAAACAAACAGACACTTCAACAAAGAAAACATTCAAGGGGCAAACAAACTCATGAAGAAGTGCTCAAAATCCTTAGATCTAAGAGAGATGTGAATCAAAACAACTATGAGATAGTATCTTACCCTAGTAAGAATAACAAAACTCAACAGAGAAGCAAACAGCAAATGCTGGCAAGGTTGTGGAGAAACTGAAACTTTTATTCACTGTTGGTGGGAGTGCAAAATGGTGCAACCATTATGGAAGGAAGTATGGTGCTTTCTCAAGAAATTGGAAATAGACATACCATTTGACCCAGCAATTCCACTACTGGGAATATATCCTAAAGAAACCGTAAATGCCACCCAAGCCAATATATGTACACCCATGTTTATCAAGGCTTTGTTCACAATAGCAAAGAGTTGGAAACAACCCAAGTGTCCATCAACATATGAATGGCTAGAGAAGCTTTGGTATATCCACACAATGGAATACTGTACAGTATTAAAAAACAAGTAACTCATAAAATATTATATAAAATGGGTGATTGTTGCTCCACAAATTGCTGTCTGTCAGATACTCCTAAACATTCAGATTAAGACAAACTAGGAAGAAGGATTGGCCATCCACTTTTGAAATAGCAGGCCTCTGAAAACCCTATGTACAACACAACACACGTAGATTAACAGAAAGGGCAACCTAGGTAGAACTTTCAAGGATGGAATTACAAAGGAAGAGGAACAGTTGTAAGCAGACACTAGTGATTGGAACATGGAATGTGAGAACCATGAATGTAGGAAAATTAGAAATTGTTAAAAAAGAAATGGAACACATAAATATTGACATACTAGGCATTGGAGAGATGAGATGGACTGGCATGGGTCATTTT
>NW_006400091.1:1519110-1520186 GCF_000299155.1 Elephantulus edwardii | reverse complement strand
CACCCTTAGCCCAGTGCCTTGACCCACTTACTTCCCAGCTCCACCCTCCACCAGGATAACCCTTCACATCTGCCAAGTCCCTTCAGAAAATATCTTCCATTGTCCAACCCATGATCTGACAGCTTGTATCTGAAGCTTTCTTGGCTTCTGTGATTCCACCACGTCAACTGCTGACATTTTTTTTCTTTTGACCAGTGTCTCTTAAGTTTAGTTGTACTGTCTCCACGGGAAGGTGACGTGTCCTGTAGAACTCCTGTATAGATTATGTTTTCTTTTCTGCCGCCGGTTTTTCTGGGTACCTGGAAGATGCCTCTTCACTGTTATCTGAGGTGACTTCCCCCGGTGCGCAGCTTCCAGGCTTCCCCTCTGCCCAGGAGCACGGAGAAAGCAATACCATTTATAATTATTGTTGTTATTGATTGCTTTTGAGTCAAGCACGACTCTTAGTGACCCTATGAACAAAGGTCCTGATGCCCCTCTACAACTATGGGCATAGTTTATAGTTTTTGGAGGCATGTTATTTAGGCAGTGGATGCCGCTCACCAACCTCAAACTGAGATACTTGGGAGTGAACCTAACCAGAGATGCAAAAGACCTATACAAAGAAAACGGCAGAACATTTCTTCAAGACACAATACAAGAGATAAGGAAATGGTAAAATGTGCCCTGTTCATGGATAGGAAGACTCAATATTGTGAAAATGACAATCTTACCAAAAGCAATCTACATATTCAATGCAATTCCAATATAGAAACCAAGTTAATTTTTTTTTTTGAGGTGTGCTCTTATATTCAACTGGTCTCAAGTCAGTATACAGGTAAAGCTCTGGCTGCCTCCACATCTCAGGCACCCCAGGGAGACCAAAAACCTTCATATTTCTAGAGTTGGGAGGAAGGGGCAGGGGCCGCAAAACAATAGGGCTTCCAGTGGCTGACTAAAACATAAACTAAAGAACAAGTATTAAGGCGGAAGATTTTTTTTTAACAACAACAAAAAATTTGATTAGGTATAATTTACACAAAAGCAATGATACCTACAACCCATGTCTCTGTGTGGACCCAGGTGGGGGGACAGGG
>NW_006400091.1:1515410-1518754 GCF_000299155.1 Elephantulus edwardii | reverse complement strand
TGTGTGTGTGTTGTGCAAGTTAGGGTTTTGTTGTGTTGGGTTTTGGGGGGTTTTTATCAAGAAAGGATGTAATGCAAACAGTCCACCTAGAAGAATTGTGGTGGATGATGGATGGGCAAGACTCTTTTACTCTTGCTTGCTGATCCACATCTGCTGGAAGGTAAACAGCGAGGCCAGGATGGAGCCGCTGATCCACACAGAGTATTTGTGCTCTGGGGGAGCAATGATCTTGATGTTCATCATCCTGGGACCTGCACTGTAATCTCCTTCTGCATCCTGTCGGCAATGTCTGGGTGTAAGCAAGGTGGTCGCTCTGGACAGCACTGTGTGGGCATAGAAGTCTTTGCGGATGTCAATGTCACAGTTCATGATGGGCTGAAAGTAGTTTCGTGGATGCCACAAGACTCCATGCCCAGGAATGATGGCTGGAAGAGTGCCTCAGGGGCAGAGGGAACGCTCATTGTTGATGGTGATGACCTGTCCCCCAGGCAGCTCATAGCTCTTCTCCAAGGAGGGTGAGGAAGCTGCTGTGCCCATCTCCTGTTCGAAGTCCAGGACAATGTAACAGAATTTCTCCTTGATGTCACTCACAATTTCCCGCTTGGCAGTGGTGGTGAAGCTGTAGCTTCTCCCAGTGAGGATCTTCACAAGGCAGTCCATCAGGTCCTGGCCATCCAGGTCCAGATGCATACCTCTCATACATGGGCACGATGTGGGTGGCCCCATCACCAGAATCCATCATGATGCCAGTGGTCCGGCCAGAGACATATAGGGATAGCATGGTCCAGATGGCAATGTACATGGCAGGGGTGTTGAAGGTCTTGAATATGATCTGGGGCATCTTTTCCCACTTAACCTTGGGGTTCTGTGCTGGCCTCCATCAGCAGCACAAGGTGTTTTTGAGGGGCCACACATAGCTCGTTGTAGAAGGTATGGTGCCAGATCTTCTCCAGGCCATACCAGTTGGTGACAATGCCATATTCAATGGGGTACTTGAGGGTCAAGATGCCTCTCTTGGTCTGGGCTTCATCATCCACATAGGAGTTCTTCTGGCCCGTGCCCACAATCATGCCCTGTTGCCGAGGGCACCCCACGATGGAGGGCAAGTCAGCCTTGGGGGCATATCACAGTCAAAGCAGGCCTTGCACATGCTAGAGCTATTGTCGTCCACAAGCACAGCAATGTCGTCATCCATGGAGAGCTGGGGTTGGCAGGTGTAAACCAGCAATGGTGACTATGCAGAGGGGCTTGTGCTCCAGGGAGAACTAGATCTCAGCTGTCCCAAATTCTTTTTTCAAGGAGATCGAAAGGGAAATTATTAAGTTAATTTGGAAATGAAAGAGACACTGAATAAGCAAAGCACTTCTGAAAACCAAAAATTAAGTGGGAGGCATAGCACTCTCTGACCTCAAAACCTACTACACAGCAGTAGGAACCAAAACAGCATGGTACTGGTAGTATGACAGGCACATAGATCAGTGCAACAAGGACCCAGAAGTAGACCCAGCTATCTATGGTCAACTGATATTAGAACAATAAAATAAAACCTATCAAATGGGGAAATGACAATATCTTCAATGAATGGTTCTGACAAAACTGGACTGCTACCTGTGGAAAGCTGAAACAGGATCCACATCTCACACCACATGCAAAAATCAACTCAAGGACCAGAAACTTGTGAGTCAAATCCAAAACTATAAATAAGAGACGAACTGGGATCAAGCTTAGAAGCTGTAGTCTATAGTATAAAGAGACTGCCAAATACAGCCAGAAATGCACAATGTGAAGTGGATAAAATTGATGAATGGTACCTTCTAAAGATTAAATCCCTGTGCCCATTTAAAACTTTTGCCAGTAGAGTGAAAAGAAAACCTACTGGGAACAAAATACCATCTCAGACAAGAGTCTCATAATGAAAGTTTATAGAATATTCCTGGGCCTCCACAAGAAAAAGACTGATAAACCAATTAAAAATGGGCAAAAGACATGGGAAGAATTTTCACAGAGGAAGATATTCAAATGACAAGCAGACATATGAAGAAATGCTCAAAATCATGAGCAATAAGAGAGAAGCAAATCAAAACCACAATCAGATACAATCTCACTTCAGGAGCAGTGGCAAAGTTTAACAAGACAGCAAGTAACACTGTTGGAAAGGTTGTGGTGAGATAGGAATTCTTATACATTGTTGGTGGAATTGTAAAATGGTACAACCACTCTAGAAGGCAGTTTGGCATCTCTTCAAAAAGCCGAACATAGAAATTCCAAACAACCAAGCTATTCCATTGCTTGGAATATACCCCAAGAAAATGAGGACCAAGGCTTGAACAGAGATTTGTACACCTAGATTCATAGCAGCATTATTCACCATCACAAGAACATAGAGATAGCCCAGATGTCCAACCATAAAGGAATAGATTGAGGAGTCACAGTACAATCATACAGTGGAATACTACACAACACTTAAGAGCAATGATTTAGTAAATTACTACCTAACTTGGGAGGGATTGGAGAGCATTATGATAAGTGAACTAACTCAGTCCCATAAGGACAAATACTGTATAAAAGCATTATTGTAGAATGAGTATGAGGGTCCAAGGATGGGAAGATAGAAGCAGAGGGGTGAGTATGGGATGGGTAATCATAGGGTTGCACAATTCAATGGGTGGAGGGGATGAAGGAAATGGGAAGGATCGTTTGTGAAAAGCAATGTACTCAAACTTCGTAAATAAATCAGTATAAAATTTTTAAAGGAGTTTGAGTTCAAAAGTGACTCTTCTGGAAGTCAAGATTTAACACATCTAACGTCCTCTAGATCGTATAGCCCTGGTGTACAAGTTGCTGTACCGCGGTCACTTGTGGTTGCTGTGAGGCTGAACACTGTGACACTGATGTGTCAAATGTGTTAATGGTTGGCTACCCAATGCGGACAGAGAAGTGGGGTGGAGCTCCCTGATTGAAACAAGCTTGGAAGGAGGAGTGGCATCCACTTCCACAACAGCTTGCCTCTGGAAACCCTATGAACCTGGAGAGAGGATGAAAGGCATCCAAGCGTCGAGGACTCTCCTTCATAGGGTCGCTATGAGTCGCCTGCGACTCAGACGGCACTTACAACAACAACATTCAACTGCATTATGTAGCCCAAGTTACTCTTAATTTTAATATAATAAATGCAGTTACTGGGCTGCATGGGCCGGGAATCGAACCCGGGCCTCCCGTGTGGCAGGCGAGAATTCTACCACTGAACCACCCATGCAGTATTAAAAGAAGATGGAAGGAATATACTGAGTCATTATATAGAAAGGAATTGGCAGATACAGAGGAATTTAAAGAAATAACATATG
>NW_006400091.1:1504454-1513585 GCF_000299155.1 Elephantulus edwardii | reverse complement strand
AAGTATGTCAGACGAAAACCCAGAATCCTTGCCTCCAAGGAGCAAGCTGGTTCAACCCTCTCTAGGATGAATCTATTTGTTTCCTTTGCAGTCCATGGTACATTCAATACTCTTCTCCAGCACCACAGCTCAAAGGTATCAATTCTCCTTCTGTCCTTCCCAGTCAAAAACTAACAGTTGCTCTCTCAATCTGGGACAAAGACGAGGGAAGAAAAATGATGATACATAAAAACAAAAAGAACAAACAAGTCTGTCCAGGAGATGGTGAAACCTGGTTGTTTCTTGGAGGCAAGAATTTTGAAACTCCTTCTCACTTTAGGTATGTTGCCTCTAGAGACCAGTCCTTGGAAGGGGAGAGGGACAGCACAAGAGAGAAAGACCCTGGATGAGATGGATTAATACAATAAATTTGGTAGTGGGATCAGGTGTGTCAGAGACAATGAAGTTGCCTCAGGAGAGAGCAGAGTTCAGAGCCATTGTTCATAGGGCCTCTATGAGTCGTAGGTGACCTGATGGCACATAATAACAACAATCATTAACCACCACCATAGGAAGCTCTATCTCTAAAATCCAGATACCAGAAGAACCAGAGTGCCTCAGGGTATCACAGCTGACCACTCTGAAAGATGTCATTATGCATTACCAGTGGGCACCCACTTGTAGCCCACCCTCCAGGGGGTTTCTGGAGGCTGAAACTCACACAGCAGGAGACTGTCCACCTTTCTTTCTCAAAGTAGCTGGTGGATTTGAACAAGGTGCCTTCAGGTTAGCAGCACAGCCCTTACCACTTAGGCTGCTAGGATCACAATAAAAATGTTTGAAAGGAGACAGAGTAAGGGCTTCCTAAGAGACAAACAGATACAAATGAGGTGGTGAGAGGGAAGAGTTAGTTTTTCATTTTTAAAAAATAAAACTTTATTTAATTGTGATTTTAATGAACATTTACAGAGAAGTGAGATTTTCATTTATCTACACTCGCACATTTTAACCCCCTCTCTGTCTTTCCCCTCCCCAGTTCACTCTTTATGAGAGATGATAGATAGATAGATGATAGATGATAGATAGATAGATAGATAGATAGATAGATAGATAGATAGATAGGTGATAGATAGATTCATTTTTACACAATTACCTCCTTTCCTTCCCCCCCACCCCAGTCCTCTTTGCAGTGATATATCTCTTATTCCAGACTGTTATCGTACATAATGCCCAATCATGTATTCCTTTTATTTTCCCTTTCTCTCTTTTTTTTTTATTGAGATCTTAATGAAAATTTACAGAGAACTTGGATTTCCATTCATTCATTGTTGCACATTTTCCTCCCTGCCCCCTCCTCCCCCAGTTCGCTTTTTTCTTTGGAAAAAAAATTCTCTCATTGTTATACAGACATAGCCCTTCCCAGTCCACTTTACTATGCAGCTCTTATTCTGGACTCTTGTCATGCCAATAATAATAGATTCTTTTTATACAGTTCTGTTCCTCATCTGTTTCAATGCCGTACACATATTCCTTTTAGACAGTTCTTTCTTTCATCTATTCCAAGAGTGGACAGTTTTTCATTTTTAAGGGAAAGTTTCTGATTTGGTAGTATTGTTTATATCTTTCAGACAAAAAATGTCACCATAAAAATTCCTGTGGCTAAGAAAGCATACCAGTGTAAAATAAAAATAATTTTAAAAGAAAGTATGGAATAAAAGGAAAAACAACAACATGAAAATGACCCTACTTACTAGTTCAAAGAAACTGATGGAACTCCCAAGATTAGAGCCCTTTGTCACTTTTCAACCCCGGAGCAAAATTGGCTGTTCAACTTGTAGCCAAATAATAGACAAGCCTATGAGAGAAGCAAGGGTGCTTGGGTGGCCTAGTGGTCTGGAGTTGCACTGCCAGTGCAGTTCAAATCTACCAGCTGCCCTGCAAGAGAAAGATGGGCAATCTCATCTCATGTGACTTCCTGCCTCATTCACTGTCTCTGAAAACTTGTTAGAGGGTCAGCTCCAGATCGGTTATGACTCAATGGTCAGTTACGCACTCAACAACAACATGAGATGAGTGATAACACCAAGGATGTGCTCACTCCTTGGGATAATCAATCACATAAGCTCAGAAGGGAAGTATCTCCACAGGACAAAGCTCAGAAGGCAGGAAGGTGTAGACTAGACACGTTAATAGGACCAAGGACCCACAAGGAAGACTTAATGAAAATGTGGTTACATGGAGGGATTTGACTAGAACCAAGAAGAGCCAGGAAAAGAACACATTCATTGGATCCGCACTAAAAAGTTACTAATTCTGGGGTAATAATACTAAAATACATGGAAGTCTCCAAGGAATTCTGGGCTCACAGATTTTAAAGAGACACAAGGACTTCCCTACAGAGCCAGCAGAGAGAAAGCTTTTTCTTAGAGCTGTTGCTCTGCGTTAGAATGTCTAGCCTCCTAAATTGTGAAAAAAATAACAATCTGTTAAGGACATCCACTTACGGTATTTCTGTGACAACAGCATTAAGTAACTAAGACAGTTCCATGATAATGAAGGGAATGTATATAATGAGCAAATCTGTGGTAAGATTCTCTAAAAGAGTAGTCAAGTATTTCAATAATATTTATAAAAATAAACCATGCTCTTACCATTACAAATTTCAGGGTCTTTTCTGGCCTTCATTTTAGTTTTTTCTTTCTTCCCTTTCTTTTTTCATGGGTGATGTATTTGATGTCATCCACAATTCATCTGGTCTTCTTCATTAGTGTACTATACATCAACTTTATTCTTGAGAAGATTTTAAAATTCTGTGGGATAGACTTAAGGTGGTATTTTGGTTCTCTTGAACTTTTTTAATTTTCTTCACCTTCAATTAATTATATGTAACTAACTAACTAATTAATTAATTAATTAATGTTACTGTCTTTGCAATCACTTACTATGCATCTGAGAGCTGGTCAATAACTAAAGATGATAGAAGAAGGATCGATGCCTTTTTGTTGTGAAGCTGGAGAAGAGTGTTGAACACACAGCAGACTGCCAGGAGAATAAATGGGTCCATCCTGAAGAGGGTGAAACCAGATGTTCCCTGGAGACAAGGATTTTGAAGCTTCATCTCATATACTTTGGGCATGTGGCCAGAAAAAAAACAGTCTTTGAAGAGGTACATCATGCTTTGAAGGCAGGAGGGACAAGGCAGGAAAGGAAGACCCAGGATGAGATGGATTGACTCAGTAACTAGAGAAATGGGCTAAAGTCTGCTGGAGACAATGAAATTGGCTCAGGATAGGGCAGATTTCAGAGCTAATGTAAAAGGGTAACTATGAATCACAAACGATTCAATGGCACATAACAACAACCATCATCTCTTTTCACAAATGTAGTAAACCTAATTCCTGTGTAACTACACATCATGTAAGGTCCATCATTTACAATGTTTTGGAAGTATTTTCAATGAATAAATAATTAACTGTACAACATTTTTTCATGCTTTCTCTAGTCTTATTTTTCTCACTAAGACAATATTTTCCAACTTCTTTGTTTCCAACTATTACTTTTCAATCACCAATTATTATTGATGTATTGCAATTGCATACTTGACCAATTTCAGAGTGCAAAAGTTGGTAGAAATCCTCAATATCTTTGTCTTGGCTTTAGTGGTTGCTGCAAATCAATCTCTTTCTCTTTTACTTTTCTTTCTTTCTTATCTCTTTCTTTTTCCTATTTTAGTGAAAGTTCACAAAGAGATTGGTTTCATTCATTCATTCGTGGACACTTTCTTCTCTCCTCCTTTCCCAATTCCCTTTATAATGCTTGTCCTGTTTCAGGCTATTCATTTCATACACACAGTTTCCAATCATCTATTCCTTTCAAGTTGTCCTACCTTTCTTCCATTCCTGTGCAATGTTCATCATCTGTCCATTCTTCTTCTGCTCTGAACCTCCCCCATCTTAATCCTATTATGACAATAGTGGGTTTATGCAACATTTGTCCTTTTATGACTGAGCTATTTCACTCAGTATCATGTCTTCTAACTCATCCATGTTGTGTAGTGTTTTACAAGTTCATTATTTTTCAATGCTGCGTAGTATGTTCATTGTGTGAACATAGTTTGTCTATCTTTGTTTATGTGTTATAGGTCTTCCATGTATGCATATGGATATTAGTCTATTACTAATAGCATTGTACTTCAGTATAGATGTTTAGGCAAGCTCTAGTGGCCTAGTGGCAAGAAGCTGCACTGCAATCCCAGAGACATGAGGTTCGAATCCACCAGATGCTCTGCTGAAGAAGGAGGCACAATCTCCTCCTGTACCAGTCAGATCTGATTTGACAGCACACACATTTAAAAAAAAAGTAGTATAGTATAGTATATCCTCTCTTTAATAATGTATACAACACCATTTATTTTCATCTTGTCATTTCTGGCATAGTAGATCATATTATTATCTGACTCAAAATGGCCAATACCAGGCAACCTCAGCTCATTTATACCTAGGATTTTGATCTTTATACGTTCCATTTCATTTTTTGTTGACTTCCAATTTTCTTAGGTTCATACTTTGTATATTCTACATTTCAACTACTAATGGATGTTTGAAGGTTATTTCTCCTCATTTGGAGTCCTTCCATGGTGCAAATGAAAGTCCTATATTGAGTAAAAGCTTTATTCAATCTGCATCATTACTGGAAGGAAGAAAGCTGAATAGAAAAATTTAAAGGACAGCTGACAAAGCCAAAGCCAATTATTATATCAAAATGTTCAAGGAATTGGAGTTAGAAAGCCAAAAGGGAAGAATATATTTGACACTTCTCAACCCAAAAGAACTGAAGAACAAATTCAAACTTCAAGTTGCAAGGCTCAAGGATGTTGTTGTTATATGACATTGAGTCACCTGAAACTCTTAGTGACCCTATGTACAATAGCTCTGAATCCTGCCCTATTCTGAGCCAATCTCACTGTCTCTGACACACCTACCCATTACCTTAGTAACTTTGTCAATCAATCTCATCCAGGGTCTTCTTCTGTACTGTCTCTCTACCTTTCCAAGCATTGTGTCCTTCTCCAAAGATTAATTCCTCCTGGCAACATACTCAAAGTATGTGACACAGAGCTTCAAAATCCTTGCCTCCAAGAAGCAGCTTGGTTTTACCCTCTCCAGGACATACCTGTTTGTTCTTCTGCCAGTCCATGGTATGTTCAATAATCTTTTCCAGCATCACAGCTCAAAGGCATCTATTTTTTTTTTCTGTCATCCTTAGTTATTGTCTAGCTCTCTAGTGCTTAGCAACTAATTCCAAAGACCATGACTTAGATCAGATGCACCTTAGTCACTAGATTGACATTGTTGCTCTTCAGCACTCTGGAAAGGTCCTTGGTGGCATATTTTCCTAATGTAGATCATCTTTTTATTTCCTCATTGCTGGTGCTAATAATGGTGATTGTGAAACTGAGCAAGCTGAAATTGTTAACCATTTCAATCTCTTCTCCACCTGTTGTGGTGCTGCCAATTGATTCCACCATAGGCAAAATCTTGAATGACATAAGAAACAACAAAAGAAGATGGAGGGAATGCACACAGTCACAGTACCAAAGATAATTGGTCAACCATAAAATATTTCAGGAAATATATGATCAAGAACCTGTGTTGTGGAAGGAAGAAGTTCAAGCTGCACTGCAGGTATTGGCAAGAAATAAGGTCCCAGGCATAGATGTGATACTACTTGAGATACTTCAGGAAACAGATGCAACCCTGAAATTGCTCTTTAGTTTATGCCAGGAAATTTGGAAGATAGCTATCTTCCCAACAGACTGGAAGCACCCAATTCCAAAAATTAAAAAATAATTTTATTAATTAAAAAAATAAAATAGAGTGTAAAAAATCAATAATATCATGTGCAAGTAAAAGGTTGCTAAAATATATTTTTAAGTGGCTGGAACAGTATACCAACAAAGAATGTCCAGAAATTCAAACTAGACCCAAAAGATGCTATGGAATGAGAGATATCATTGTTGATGTGAGATGGATCTTGGCTGAAAGTAGAGAATACCAGAAAGATGCTTAATTGTGGTTTATTGATTTTGCAAAGGCATTTGACTGAGTAGATCATAATAATTTACAGCTAAAATTGAGAAGATTGTGAATTCCAGTACACTTGCTTGTACTTCTGTGAAGCCTATACATAAACTAAGAAGTAGTTGTCTGAACAGAACAAGGGAACACTGAATGGCTTACAAACAGAAGAACTGTGTGTTAGATTTGTGTCTTTTCTCCATATCTATTAAATCTGTTTGCTGAACAAATCATTTGAGAAACTTGACTTTATGAAGAAGAATGTGGCCTCAGAATTGAAGAAAGACTTATCAACAAATTGTGTTGTCCAGCTGATGGAAGCTTGCTTGTATCATGTGAAAAAGACTTGAAGTACTTACTGAAGAAGGACATAGACTAGGCCTTTCAATATGGATTGCACCTTAACATCAAGAAAACAAAAATCCTCATCACTGAACCAATAGCAAATATCACGGTAGATGGAGAAAAGATTGAACCTGTCAAACAAATTCATTTTACTTGTACACACAATCAATATCCATGGTAATCAAAGAAATCAAAAGACCTGTTGCATTTAACAAGTCTGATGTCAAGTCCTCTTTAAAAAACTAAAGAGCAAAAAAAGTCAGTTTAAAGAATGAACCAAGCCATGATATTTTCACATTGCATGCAGACACTGTACAATGAATAAGGACGATCAAAGAATAATTCATGCCTTTGAATTGTAGGATTGGCAAAGAGTATTTAGTATATCATGTTGTTGTTGGTTTACAATAGAGTCATAGACGACTCATAGCGACCCTATGAACAAAAGACCTGAACATTTGTATAACTTTCATCGTTTCTCCAAGTTCATAGAATTTCTGGAGGCAAGCTATTTCAGAAGTGGATGCCACTCCTGCTTCCAAGCTTGTTTTTATTGGGGAGCTCCACCAAACACTTTCCACCATGGGCAACCATTATCGCATTTGACACATCAATATCACAGTGTTTAGCATCACAGCAACCATGAGTTACCTCTGTACAACAAATGGGCAGACCAGTGTTATACCACTTAGAAGAATGTTTGACTAAAACCAAATTGGCAGCATCAGGATGGATGGTGAAGAGATTGAGATTGTTCACAGCTCTAGGCTGCTTGGCTCCACAGTCAACACTCTTGGCACCAGCAACCAGGAAATTAAAACACTTACTGCGATGGGAAAGTCTGCTGTTAGGGACCGCTCTAAAGTACTGAGGAGCAATGGTGTCACTCTGGAGACTAAGGTGCGTCGGATACAGACCATGGTCTTTGCAATCACTTGTTATACATCAGAGAGTTGGACAATGACTAGGGAGGATAGGAGAATTGATGCCTTTGAGCTTTGATGTTGGAGAAGAGTATTGAGGATACCATGGACTGCTAAGAAAACAAACAGATTCATCCTGGAGAGGGTTAAACTGGGCTGCTCCTTGGAGGCAAAGATTCTGAGGCCTTCGTCTAACGTACTTTGGTCATGTTGTAAGGAGAGGCCAGCCCTTGGAGAAGGACATCATGCTTGGGAGGGTGGAGAGCAGGCTCAGGAGGAGAAGGCTCTCAAGAAGATGGATTGATTCGGTGACTGTGTTAATCATGATGGGTGTGTGGGAGACAGTGAGATTGGCACAGGACAGAGCAGAGTTTAGGGCTGTTGCACATAGGATCACTATGAGTCGCAAGTGACTTGAAGGCACTTAACAACAACAATAACCTTTGGCTTGGTATCATAACTTTCCATCTACTAGGTCAACAGTACTCTCTCATTGTTGTTGTTGTTGTTGTCATAGTCGTTGTTGTTGTTGTTGTTGAGTGTCGTCAATTTGTAGATGGCTCACAGCAACCCTATGAATGAAAGACCCTGTGGATTCCCCGGCATAGTGTTAGCTGGGCCACAGCTGAGATCAGAGTCCAGAGAGGACTGAGCACCCTCTGCAAACAGAGAATTCTGCCCAGCCTCCCACCTAAGCGGATGTCATGTCTGAACTTTGATCTTAGTTTAAAAATTAAGCTTACACATTGTTATGTTGGCAACACTTAAGTATAAGGAAAATATAGTCTCTGGAGATGGAATTTTTTTAAGATGATTGGCTTAAACTAAGTAAAAACTACAGGGAGACTAAAAGAGGGGCCTTTTCACAGTGCTAAGCTGTGAGAGAACCTCTGCCTCAGCCTTCCCTCTTTTTCAGAATTCATTTCCTCATGTCCCTGCTTTCTTTCTGCGTCCAGTTTGCAACAAGACCCGAAGAATGAAAGAGCTGAACATTTCTGTAACTTTCATCATTTCTCCAAGTTTATAGAGTTTCCGGAGGCAAGCTATTTCAGAAGTGGATGCCACTCCTGCTTCTAAACTTGTTTTAATTGGGGGCGCTCCACCAAACACTGTCCATCATGGGAAACCATTATCACATTTGACACATCGGTGTTACAGTGTTTAGCATCACAGCAATCAATTCACAGTCAATGGCTTCTTCTGAATACTCCCCACCTGGAATTCCAGTCCCATACTGGTGACCAAATGTCTTTTTAAATTGGAGGCAGAATACAATCAACTCACAGCCAAAGGCTAGTAAATATTACACCCAGAGTCTCACCAGGACCAGAAATCAAAACTCTGTAGAGTCAGGTTGCTTCAGAATACTCCCCACCTGGAACTTCAGGCCCACACTAGCAACCAAATGCCTTTTTAAATAGGAGGCAAAATGCAATCAACTCACAGCCAATGGTCAATAAATATTGCACCCAGAGTCTGACCACAAACAGAAATCAAAACTATGTAGAGTCAGGCTGTTTCAGCATACTCCTCACCTGGAATTCCAGCCTTAATATACCATAGAGCTTCAAAATAACAAACAAATCTGATTGTGAGGAAGTGCAACAAGACAGGTCCTTAAAAAACAAGGATAAAGATACCATTTGACCCAGCAATTCCACTACTGGGAATATACCCTAAAGAGAGCATAAATGACATCCAAGTAGATATATGTATACCCATGTTTATCGCGGCTTTGTTTACAATAGCAAGGAGTTGGAAACAACCTAAATGCCCATCAACAAACGAATGGGTACAGAAGCTGTGG
>NW_006400091.1:1486286-1503904 GCF_000299155.1 Elephantulus edwardii | reverse complement strand
AAAAAAAAAAAAAACCAAGGATGGTAAAACTTCATCTCACGTACTTTGAGTGTGTTGTCAACAGGAGCCAATCCTTGGAAAAAAGACATCATGTCAAAAAAGGTAAAGGGTCAGTAAAAGAACGTAAAAACTCTCAAAGAGATAGATTGTCACTGTGACTACAACAATGGTTTGAGTGTTTTAGAGATTGTGATGATGGCAGAAGATAGGGCAAGATTTTAATCTGTTGGTCAAAGAGTCACTACGAGTTGTAGTCGACTCAACGGCAATTAACAACACCACTTACCAGTAAATCAAAATGTCAATATTTTATTTATTGAAGTTTCAAAATAATTGGATTAACAACAAAGGGTTGAACTCTTGAATACTAACTGGAAGGCTAGTGGCTTGAATCTACCCAGAGGTGCCTTGGAAAACAGTTAATTTGCTTCCAAAATGTCACACACAGCCCTTTGACACCCTACACAATGGATCTTCACTGCACACACTGGGTCTTCATGAGCTGGGGTCAACAGCATCTTGCAAGAATAACATATCTGGACTCTAATAATTTTCATTCTTACATTAAAATAATTTTATAATAATTTCTAGCTCTTATTACTGTATTTTTACTATGGCTGATGGTTTATTAAAAATGTATTACTGCTGTTACATGTTATGGGGGTGATTTTTACTCAGTGACTTTATGTGGCATAATATAGCTTCCCCGCTGAGGGTTTTTAAACTAATTTTTATTCATTTCAATGAAAGTTTACAGAAACTTAGGGTTTCCAGTCATTCATTGTTGCACTTTCCTCCCTGCCCACCCCCTCCCCCAATATGCTCTTCTCCTTGAAAAGAAAAAGAAAAGCTCTTTCATTTTTATGGAATCCATCCTCCCAAGCCCATTGGATTATGCAGCCTTCACCCTGGACTTCTGTAATGACAAGAATACCTATTCATATATTCCTTTTAAACAATTTTCTCCCTCATCTGTTTCAGTGCAATATACATCATTCCTCCCCTCTATTTCTGTCTTCTCTCAATCCTGATGTCAGTCCCATTTTACAACAGCAGCCTTATGCAATATTTTCTTTTTGTGACTGAGAAATTTCACTCAGCATAATGTCCTCCAGGGTCATCCATTTTGCATAATAGCCATGAGTTCCTTGTTTTTCAATGCTGCATAGTATTCCATCATGTGGCTATACAAAAGCTTCTCTACCCAATCTTTTTTTGAGGGGCACTTGGGTTTTTTCCAACTCTTTGCTATTGTGAACAAAGCCACAATAAACATGGATGTGCATATATCCGCTTGGATGGCAGTTATGATTTCTTTAGGGTAAATTCCCAGTAGTGGAATTGCTGGGCCAAATGGTATCTCTATTTGCAACTTTTTGAGAAAGCACTATACAGCGTTCCATAGTGGTTGCACCATTTTACACTCACACCAACAGTGAATAAGTCTTCCAGTTTCTCCACAACCTCACTGGCATTTAATGTGTGCTGTTCTGTTAATTTTTGCTATTCTTACTGGGGTGAGATAATCTCTCATAGTTGTATTGATTTGTATCTCCCTTAGAGCTAGGGATTTTGAACACTTCTTCATATGTTTGTTTGCCATCTGAATGTCTTCTTTGGTGAAGTGTCTGTTCATATCCTGTGCCCATTTTTCAATTGGGTTATTTACTTTTACCTTGTTGGGGTGCTCAAGTATTTTATAAATTCTAGATACAAGTCCCTTGTCAGATATGTCATTATCAAATATTTTTTCCCAATCTGTGGCTTCCCTTTTTACCCAGTTGGAGAAGTTCTTGGATGTGCACAGGAATTTGATTCTTAGAAGGTCCCATTCATCTATTTTATGCTCTCCTGGTTGTTGATTTGCCAGGATGCTTCAAAGACTGTTTATGTTGTGGGTTAGGACTTCTAGAGTTCTTCCAAGCTTTTCTTTAATGAAGTTTATAGTCTTTGGCTTTAGTCCTAGGTCCATAATCCACTTTGAATTGGGTTTTGTGTATGGAGTGAGATGCAGATCTTGCTTGACTTTTCTATCGATAGTTTTCCAATTTTTCTAACACCATTTATTAAAAAGGCTGTCATTTCCCCACTTAAATTATTTCATCTCCTCGTCAAAAAATCAGTTGACCATAGGTAGATGGGCTGATTTCTGTATTCTCAGCTCTATTCCATTGATCTATGTATCTGTCATTGTACCAGTACCACGCTGTTTAAACCACCATGGCAGTGTAGTAGGATTTCAAATATGGGAGTGAGATGCTTCCTATTTTGTTTCTCTTTTTAAGGAGTGCTTTGCTTATTAGGGGCCTCTTTCCATTCCAAATGAAACTGGAGATTGCCTTTTCCATCTCACTGAAGAATGGAGTTGGTATTTGTTTTGGGATTGCATTGAATGTGTAATTGCCTTTGGTAGTATTGTCATTTTCACAATATTGAGTCTTCCTATCCATGAGCAAGGGATATTCTTCCACGTCTCCAGCTCTCTTTTTGTTTCTTGTAATAGTGTTTTGTAAATTTCTTTGAATAGATCTTTTATGCTTCTGATCAGGTTTACTCCTAAGTATTTAATCTTGTGATTACCTACTGTGAAGGGTATTGTTTTTCTCAACTCCAGTTTCCATATACTCTTTGTCACTGTAGAGAAATCCAGCTGACTTTTTTATGTTGATTTTCTGTCTTGCCACTTTGCTGAACTGGTCAACTATGTCCAGTAGTTTTCTTGCTGAGTCTTTAGGGTTTTCTAAGTAAACTATCATATCATCTGCATTGAGAGATAATTGTACCTCCTCTTTGCCAATTTGGGTACCTCTTATTTCCTTCTCTTTTCTTATTGCTATCACTAAGACTTCTAATACAATATTGAATGAGAGAGGTGATAGTGGACATCCTTGCCTACTTCCTGTTCTCAAGGGGAATGCCTTTAATCTCTCTCCATTGAGAACAATGTTGGCTCTCAAATTTGCATATTTACTTTCTACTATGTTGAAGAAATTCCCCTCTAATCCTATTTTGTTGAGTGTTTTAATTAGGAAAGGGTGTTGGATTTTGTCAAAAGCCTTTTCTGCATCAATTGATAGGATTATGTGGTTCTTGTTCTTTTGTTAATGTGATGAATTACATTGATTGTTTTTCTTATGTTGAATCATCCTTGCATACCTGCTATGAGTCCCACTTGGTCATAGTAAATTATTTTTTTAATGTATCATTGGCATCTATTGGCCAGGATTTTACTCAGGATTTTTGCATCTATGTTCATGAGGTTTTGTACATAGGGTTTTCAGAGGCCTGCTATTTCAGAAGTGGATGGCCAATCTTTCTTCCTAGTCTGTCTTTATGTGAATGTCCGGATTTAGAGAAGTATCAGACAGACCAGCAAGTTAAAGGTATATCCCTTATTGCGGAGTTAACTGTAGTGTCAGTGTTGTCCCTGCCTTTCTCACACGCGTCTTTTTTACCCACTTATTTCCCTGCTCCACCATCCACCAGGATACCCATCCACTTCTACCCCCTCCCTTCACATCTATCTCCCTTTGACCAGCCTTTCATCTAATAACTTATATATGAAGCTTCCGTGGCTTCTGTGATTCCAAACACATCAGCTGATGGTAGTTCCTTATGTTGGGATCAATGTCTCTGAAGTTTAGTCGTAATGTTTCCCGAGCAAAGGTGATGCATCCTGTAGAACTGCTGTGTCTGATACAGGCCATGGCCTTCGCAATCACTTGTTATGCATCGGAGAGTTGGACAATGACCAGGGAGGATAGAAGGAGAATTGATGCCTTTGAGCTGTGGTGCTGGAGAAGAGTATTGAGAATACCATGGACTGCTAGGAAAACGAACAGATACATCCTGGAAAGGGTTAAACCGGGTGTCTCCTTGGAGGCAAGGATTCTGAGGCTCCATCTAACATACTTTGGACATGTTGTGAGGAGAGACCGGTCCTTAGAGAGGGACATCATGCTTGGGAGGGTGGAGGGATGGCGCAGGAGAGGAAGGCCCTCTATGAGGTGGATTGATTCAGTGACTGGGATAATTGGGATGGGAGTGTCGGAGGCAGTGCGATTGGCACAGGACAGAGCGGAGTTTAGGGCTGTTGTACATAGGGTCGCTATGAGTCGCAGGCGACTTGACAGCACATAACAACAACAACAATGTTCATGAGAGGTATTGGCCTATAGTGTTCTATTTTGGTGGTATTGTTACCTGATTTTGGTATCAAGATTATGTTTGCTTATAGAATGAGTCTGGGAGAATTCCACCTTTTTCTATTTTCTGAAATAGTTTATGTAGGGTTGGTGACAGTTCTTCTGTGAATATTTGATAAAATTCACTTGTAAAGTCATCTGGTCCAGGTTTTTTTTTTTTTTTTTGCTGGAAGTTGTTTTATTACCTTTTTAATTTCTTGTTTCGTAATGGGTCTATTCAGGTGTTCAGTTTCAGTTAGTGTCAGTTTAGGTTGTTGTTGTTGTTATGTGCCGTCGAGTCGCTTGCGACTCATAGCGACTCTGTTTAGGTAGGCTGTGAATTTCTAAGTATTTGTCCATTTCCTCTAGGTTTTCATATTTGTTTAATATAATTTTTCATAATAATTCAGTGTTAGGCTTCTTATTTTAGTTGGTTCTGTTGGGACATTGCCCATTTCATCTCTTATTCGAATTGTTTGTGTCTTTTTCTTCTTTTGTTAGGATAGCTAGTGGTGTGTTGATTTTATTAACTTTTTCAAAGAACCAATTCCTTGCTTTGTTGACGGTTTCAATTGTTTTTTCTGTTTTCTACTTCATTTATTTCTGCTGTAATTTTTGTAATTTCAGTTTTTTGAGAGGGTGTAGGTCTTTCTTGCTGTTCTTTTTCAATTGGTTGGAGATGTTGGGTTAGAGAGTCAATGGCCATTTTTTCCCCTGCCTTTTGATATGTTTGCTTATTGCTATAAATTGACCTCTGATTACAGCTATTTCCCAGAGGTTTTGCTAAGTGGTGTTGTCACTGTCATTTGTTTCAAGAAACGTTTTTATTTCATTTTTTATTTCTTCTAGTACCCACTCATGTTCAAGTAAGATGTCATTCAGCTTCCAAATGTAGGGGTTTTTTATCTTTTATCCTCTTGTTATTTATTAATTTCTAAGTTTGTTGCTTTGTGATCTGAGAAAATGCTTTGTATTATTTCTATGTTTTTTAATTTATTGATGCTTGCCTTGTGACCTAAATAGTGATCTATTCTGGAAAATGTTCCATGCACATTGGAGAAGAAAGTATACTGTGTTTTTTGGGGGGTGCATTAACCTATAAATGTCTATGAGGTCAAGTTGGTGTATTGTGTGTTTTAATTATCGAACATTTTTATTGAGTTTTTTTTCTGGTAGTTCTATCTTTTCTAGAGAGTGGTGTATTGAAGTCTCCAACTACTATCATAGTGTTGTCTATTTCCTTTTTCAGTTATGTTATTGTTTGTTTTATATATTTTGTAGGTCTTTCATTTGGTGAATAGATATTTATTATTGTTATGCCTTCTTGTTCTATTGACCCTTTAATCATTATGTAGTGACCTTCTTTGTCTTTTATGATAGTTTTTACTTTGAAATTTGTTTTATTGGAGATAAATATCGCTAATCCTACTTTTTTCTTGTTGCCATTTGCTTGATAGATTTTCCCATCCTTTTTAGTCTTTCCTTATCTCCATTTTTCAGGTGTGTCTCTTGCAGGCAGCATATTGATGGATTTTTATTTTTTTATCCAATCTGCTACTCTTCTTCTCTTCAATGGTGCATTCAAACCATTCACATTCAGTGTGATTATTGTAAGGCAGGGTTTTATTGCTATCATTTTGTTGAGTTCTTTTTGGTGGTGTTGTTATTTACTTTGGTCCATCCTGCATTCTGTGCTACCTCTGTAAGAAGGAACATCTCTGAGTGTTTCCTGTAACACTGGTCTTGTTTTTACAAACTCTCTTTGGTTCTGTTTTTCTGGAAATGTATTGACCTCTCCTTCGCATTTGATGAAAAATTTTGCTGTGTATAGTTTTCTTAGTTGACAGTTGTGTTCTTTGAGTGTTTGATATATGTACTTCCACTCTCTTCTTGTTCGCATGGTTTCTGTTGAGAAGTCAACACTTAATCTTATCTCCTCTCTCTTATAGGTTATTCTTTGTTTCTCCCTCACTGCTCTCAGAATATTCTCCTTATCTTTGGTTCTGGCAAGTTTAACTTTTCTATGCCTTGGTGTTTTTCTTTTGGGGTTTATTCCATATGGTGTTCGCTCAGGTTCTTGAATATATATATATTCTCTCATTCTTCAAAATATTACAGTGAAATGTGCAAGGAGCTAGAGTCAGAAAGTCAAAAGGGCCGAACTCGTTCAGCATTTCTTAAGCTCAATGAACTAAAGAACAAATTCAAACCTCCAGTTGCTACAATCAAGGATGCTTTGGGCAGAATGTTAAATGATCCAGGAGGTATCAAAAGAAGATGGAAGGAATATACTGAGTCATTGTATAGAAAGGAATTGGCAGATACAGAAGAATTTAATGAAACAACATATGAGCAGGAACCTATGGTGATGAAAGCAGAAGTTCAAGCTGCTTTGAAGGAAATAGCAAAAAAACAAGGCCCCCAGAATAGATGGTATACCAATTGACATATTTCAGCCAACAGATGCTGCCCTGGATGTGCTCACCAAGCTGTGCCAAGAAATCTGGAGAACAACCATTTGGCCAACTGACTGGAAGAGATTTGTTCCCATTCCAAAGAAGGGTGACCCAACTGAGTGTGGAAACTACAGAACAATACATTGACTTCGCATGCAAGCAAGATTCTACTGAAGATTATCCAAAAACGACTGGAACAGTACATCAGCAGAGAACTTCCAGAAGTCCAGGCTGGGTTTAGATGGGGTCATGGTACTAGGGATACTGTAGCCGATGTTAGATGGATCTTAGCTGAAAGCAGAGAATACCAGAAGAATATCTATCTGTGTGTCATTGATTATGCAAAGGCATTTGACTGCGTGGATCATAACAAACTGTGGCTGACTGTGAGAAGAATGGGAATCCCAGAACATTTAATCATGCTAATGCGAAACCTATACTTGGACCAAGAGGCAGTCGTCAGAACAGAGCAGGGTAACACTGCATGGTTCAAAGTTGGGAAGGGTGTGCACCAGGGATGTGTCCTATCTCCATACCTTTTCAACCTGTATACGGAGCAGATTATCCGAGAGGCTGGGCTCTATGAGGAGACGCGCAGCGTTAGGATTGGTGGAAGATCTATCAACAATCTGCGTTATGCAGATGACACAATCTTGCTCGCTGAAACTGAGGAGGATGTCATGCACTTACTGCAGAGGGTCAAGGACTGCAGCCTTCAGTATTGACTGAGGCTCAATGACAAGAAGACAAAGATTCTCACCACTGGACCAATTGATAGCATCAGGATGGATGGCGAAGAGATTGAGATTGTTCACAGCTTCAGTTTGCTCGGCTCCACAGTCAACAGTGTTAGCAGCAGCAGCAGCCAGGAAATAAAAAAACGTATTGCGATGGGAAAGTCTGCTGTTAGGGACCTCTCTAAAATACTTAAGAGCAATGGTGTCTCTTTGGAGATGAAGGTGCGCCTGATACAGGCCATGGTCTTTGCAATCACTTGTTATGCATCATAGAGTTGGACAATGACTAGGGAGGACAGAAGGAGAATTGATGCCTTTGAGCTGTGGTGCTGGAGAAGAGTATTGAATGTACCATGGACTGCCAAGAAAACAAACAGATTCATCCTAGAGAGGGTTAAACCAGGCTAGTCCTTGGAGGCAAGGATTCTGGGGCTTCGTCTGACATACTTTGGACATGTTGCAAGGAGAGACAGGTCTTTGGAGAGGGACATCATGCTGGGTAGAGTAGAGGGACAGCGCAGGAGGGGAAGGCCCTCTATGAGGTGAATTGATTCAGTGACTGGGGTAATCAGGATGGGTGTGTCAGAGGCAATGCGATTGGCACAGGATAGAGCAGGGTTTAGGGCTGTTTTACATAGGGTCGCTATGAGTCGCAAACCACTCGACGGCACATAACAACAACAACATTCTTCATTATGCCTGGGACGTTTTCCTCTAGTAATTCTTCCACAACTTTTTCAGTGCCTTTATTTGCTTCTTCTTGTTCTGGGATTCCAATGATGCATATGTTATTTCTCTTGATGTTGTCCCACATTATTTTTAGGTTTTCTTCTTTTTCCTTCCTTTTTCATTCTGCTTTTTGTTTTAGCAGATCAGTGGTGACAATTCTATCTTCCATTTCACCAGTTCTGTGCTCTATCTCTTCAACTCTGCTCATGTGTCCCTCCATCATGTTGACAACATCTGAAACATTGGACTTCATATTTTGGATCACAGTTTCTTGTTTTTCCATTGCCACTAATGTTTCGTTTGTTTTTTCTCTATTGTTCTGGATTGGGTTTTTTTAGCTTTTCCTGGTTTTTGCTTGTAGTATCCTGTAATTCTTCAAGTTTGTTTTTCATACGCTGAAAATATTCAGTCATTGTTCTTTTAAATTCTGTGTCAGAAAGTTCCATCACACTTTCTGCCTTCGGAAATCCATTGATACTGTGTCACCCTTTGGGGGTTACATCTTGCTTTGCATTTGTGTATTGTGTAGGATAGCTTGCTTTCTTTGAGACATTGATATGTTCTTAATCTAAAGACAATGCTCTAGAAATCAGTTGGTCAGCTACTCCACTTGTGTTTTTCTCTCATCTTCTTACTCAAGGGAAAGGTTAGTTCAGAGCCTGTGAGAACAGTCTCTTGTAGGTAAGTCAAATCAAGGTGCTCTGGATTAAAGGCAAGTTTATTGACTGGACATGAATGCACAGGTGTGGAGCCAAATGGGGTGGGGCAGGAATTGGTGTGGGGTGATCACAAGGGCGGGTCAACCACTTGGGGGACTTCACTCAGACCTCAGCTGTCCAGGTGTGCTCATGATTGGGGTCCCTACTCAAAATCCAGTTGTCTGTCTCCCACTCAATGGTTTTCACTCAGTGGTTCCTGCCCAATGGCACTTACCCAGGTGCCCTCGCACAGCAGTCCCTGCCCAAATAGTGTCCTGGGTCCAGCGTGACCCAAAAAGACTCAGTCAAATTCCCACTGATGCACTCGCCTCTGGCCAGGCTGCGGTGTCCACAAAAAGTTCCATCAAATACCTACTGGCCTGCTTGTTCCTGGGCAGTTGGTTTGGCCTAAGAGAGCTCAGCCAAATTCCCACCAGTGGACTCTCCCTTGGGTGCTCTCCCAGGCAATCGGCTGTGCCCATGAAAACCCAGGCAGGATCCTACCAACCTGCCCAGTCATGGGCAGTCAGGGGGGACACAGAAAAATTCAGTCAAATTCCAACAGACTGACTGAATCTTAGTAGGACTTATGAGAACTCAGCCAGTATCCACCAACCTTTCTCCTGATCGGTTCCACAGCAGCTTGGCTGGTGGCTTCTAGCTTTGGCCAGGTCTGTGGCAGGACCCACAGTGCAGCTTTGTGTTCCTGTATCTCAGAAACTAATTGTTCCAACAAAAGTTCTGATTCACATTCCTACTGTCCATGTCAAGCAACAGACCTACTGTGTATTAGTGGGACTTAAGATAATTTGGCCAGTTTCCCCACTAACCTTTCTCCTGTTGGATGAGTTCCACAACAGCTTGGCTAGTGGGTCCAGCTTTGGCGGTGAGACACACGGTGTGGGACAGCAAGGCTTCATGTTTCTGTAGCTCTGAAACTAATTGTTCCAACAAAAGTTCTGATTCAAAATCCTACTGTTGATGTCGTGCCATGTTAGTCGGTCTCTGTGTGGTATGAAGGACTTGCTAATGGCCCTGGAACACTGCCAGAGCCTCGGGGCCGGGGTGCCTCTGGGGTCTTGGGGCTGGGACACCATTGGGGGAGCGGGTCTTGCAGTCTGTTCACAGATGTTAAGCTGCCAGGTTGTCTGCGTCACTCTCCCTGCCTTAAACTAATCTTTAGGGTTGCCGTTTACCAGGTCCTAAAGAGTTGCTGAGTGGATTCAAGCAACTAATCTTTCAGTTAGCAGCTGAGTGTTGAACCTTGCTTCACTAAGATTCCTTTATTCATTTCTTAATAATTTGATATATTGTTATTGTGTCAAGTTGGAACTGAACCATAGCTGACCCTCTGGAAGGTTTTCATAGGCACTTGAATGAGAGGAGATTGCCCATCCTTCTCCTTTGAAGCAGCTGGTGGATTTAAACCACATGCCTTCAGGATCCCAGTACAGTTTCTTATCACTAGGACATCAGAGACCCTATAATAATTTTTATAAGCAATTTTATTATGGTTCTTTTTATAGATCAAGGCAAATTTTAAATTCAATTCATCAAGTCATAGCTGATTCTCCAGTGGGTTTTTAGAGTCTGAAAAACACATGGGAGAAGACTGTACATCTTTCTCCCACAGAACAGCTGGCGGATTTGAATCAACAGAGAGGCAACACCTTTGGACTAACAGCTCAGCTCCTTAACCACTAAACACTAGATCTCCCTTCTTATTGTGGTAGTGGTTGTTTTAGATCCTGTCAGCTATAACGCACAGCCATCCATATGTACAACATATCTGAACTCTGCCATCTTCATCATCTCTGATCAACATGAGCCCATTGTTACAATCACTGTCAATTCATCTTGTCAAGGAACTTCACTGACTCTTCACTCTTCCAAACTTGATGTCCTTTTCCAAGGACCAACACTTCTTAACAACATGCCCAAAGTATGTGAGATGAAACTTCATCAATTTCACCTCCAGGAAGCACCCTAGTTTCACTTTTTCTAAGACATAATTATTTGTTCTTTTGACAGTCTGTGAGATAATCAGAATTATTCTCCAACACCACAGCTCAAAGACATCAATTCTTCTCCTTTTGTCATACTTATTCACTATCCAACTTTCAGATTCATAGACCACAGTTTGTTTGGGGTTTTGGGGGGGCCGAAGGAGTGGGGGTGGGTTTTTTTAGACCATGGTTGTAGACTGAATAGACCTTAATCTTTAAACTGGTATCATTGCTCCTTAGCACTTTGGAAAGGTCCTTGACAGCAGATTTTCCCAATATGATATATCTTCTGATTTCTTGGCTGCTGGTCACAAGGGTGTCAATTGTGGATCCAAGCAAGGTGAAATCATTGACAACTTCAATCTTTTCTCCATGTGTTATCATGTTGTCTACGCAGTGGTGAGGATTTTTGTTTTCTTGATGGTGAGATGGTGAGATGTATTGAAGGTTTTAGTCTTTGATTTTCTGTAGGAAATGTTTCAGAAAGCAAAACTGTGTCATGTGCATAAAACAGGTTGTTGATGAGTCTTCCTCTGAACCTGATGTCACATTCTTCTTCATAAATGCCAGTTTCCCCAAATTATTTTTTTACATACAGATTGCATGGATATGGAGGAAAGATAATGACCTGACACACATCCTTCTTGATTTTAAACCATGCAGTGTTCCCTTGCTTTGTTCAGATAGCAGCCTATTGGTCTAGGGATAGGTAAACACAATTAAGTTTTTTAAGATTCCTGTTCTTCTCAATGTTAGCCATAATTTGATGTGATCCACACAGTCAAATGTCTTTGCATAGTCAACAAAACATAAATAGACAGTCTCTGCATTCAGCCAAGATCTATCTGACATCAACAATGATAGCCCTGGTGCCATAATCTCTTCAAAATCCAGCTTGAACTTTAGGCCTTTCTCAATATACAGACAATGTACTGTTCCTGCTATCATTTTTTTCATAATCTGCAGCAAGATTTTACTTTCATATGGTATTAATGATATTGTTCAATAATCTTTCTTGGACCAGGAACAAAAATTAATCTCTTACAGAAAGTTGGCCAGGTAACTGTCTTCCAAATTTCCTAGCACAGACTCATAAGCACATCCAGGACTGCATCTGTTTGTTGAAATACCCTAGATTGAAATAAACTCATGTTTCCTCTCTTCTCCTCTCCTCTCCTCTCCTCTCCTCTCCTCTCCTCTCCTCTCCTTCCTTCCACCTTTCCTTCCTTTCTTTTCTTCTCTTTCTCTTTCTTTCTTCTTTTAGAAACTGGCTCATCCTGGCACTTGTTGTTAGATATCATCAAGTCATAGTGACTCTATGAACAAGCAGATTGAAACTTTGCCCTACTCAGCACCATCCTCACAATTGTGGACATGTTCAAGCCCATTGTTAGTCACTGTGTCAATCCATCTTGTTAAATGTCTTCCTCTCTTTGACTGACACTCTACTCTTCTGAGCATCATCTCTTTTTCTAAGAACTTGCACCTACTGAGGGCATGCCCAAAGTATGTGAAATAAAATTTCAACATCCTTGCCTCTGAGTAGCACTCTGGTTTAACTTCCTCTGGGACGGATTTGTTTGTTCTTTTGGAACTCTGTGGTATAATCAATAGGGAGTTCTGATGGTCTAGTGTTAAGAGCAAATGGGGGGAGGGGGGGGGGGGCGGGGAGAAGGGTGCAACAGTGAATGAATGGAATTCCAAAATCTCTGTAGATGTTCATTGAAATGAAAAATAAATAAATTAAATTTTTTTTTAAAAAAAAAAGAATCTTCACTGTAATCCCAAATGCATTTGGTTCGAATCCACCAGCTGCTGCAAGGAAGAAGGATGGGCAATCTCCTCTCATTTGACTGCCTCTGAAAACCCACCAGAGGGTCAGCTAACAGGTTGATTCCAACTCAACAGTACACAATGACAACAGCAACATGGTATATTCAATACTTTACCAATACCAAAATTCAAAAGAATGGATTATTTTTTGGTCTTCATTATTCACTGTCCAACTTCCATATGCATGGAAAACAACAGAAAATACCACGGTGTGGCTCAGGCATACTTAGTCTTTAAACTGACTTCTTGCTCTTTTATCATTTTAAAGAAGTTCTGTCAGCAGACTTGCCCAGCATAATATGGTTTTTAATTTCTTGGCTGTTGTTACCATAAGTGTTGTTTTCTGCCATGATGCAGGCTATTCATCCAGAGGTGAGCATTTTTGTTTACTTGGTCCTTATCTATATCAAGTTTTGTGCCCAAGGGTGACAACTCTCTGCCAGTTTGAATCCACCAGCCATTTCAAAGTGGAAAGATAAGCAATCTTTTCACGTGCAATTTACAGCCTCCAAAACCTGCTGTAAAGTCCACTATGTGTTGACTCCAACTGGAGGGCAATCAATTAAGGTTGAGATGTAATCTATACTCAGGCTTCAATCTGTGATCTTCAGTAAGTACCAACAAGCTATCTTCGCTTTCTGTAAGCAAGGTTGTGCCATCTGCATAATATAAAGAGTTAGACATAATAATTTGAGGTGTAGCTACTTTTTCTTGGTTACAATTTTAAGAAACACTCACTAGTAATTGTGTAATTAATATATTGTTTATTTCATAGATACAGAAGGAAAGAAAACATCACTAAGAACAAGACCTGCCACAGGAGGAATCTAGGGTGTTAGTCATACAGAACTCCACCTGTCAAGAACAATTGAGTGCCAGCAATGCCAGTTACACAAGCTCCTGAGTGTGCAGAGAAATTAACTCCCTGATTTCCCAGCTCCTGGCTTTACCACATTGTTGTTACTGTTATGTGCCATAGACTCACTTGTGACTCATAGCGACTCTATGTACAAGAGTCCTATACATAGCTCTATCCTGTGCCAACTTCGCCGTCTCAAACACACTCATTTCCACCACTCCAATCACAGAATTGATCTATCTCATCGAGGGTCTTCCTCTCCTGCACCATCCCTCCACTGTCCCAAACATGATGTCCCTCTCCAAGGACCAGTCCCTCCTTGTACCATGCCCAAAGTATGTCAGACGAAGCTTCAGAATCCTTGACTCCAAGGAGCACTCTGGCTTCACCCTCTCCGGGACAAACCTGTTTGTTCTCCTAGCAATCCATGGTATATTCAACACCCTTCTCCAGCATCACAGCTCAAAGGCCTCAATTCTCTTCCTATAATCCCTAGTTATTTATTGTCCAACTCTCCAATGCATAGCACGTAATTGTGAAGACTATAGCCTGGATCAGGCACACCTTAGTCTCCAGCCTGATGTTGTTACCCTAGTGGCAAGAAGCTGCACTGTAATCCCAAAGGCATGCAGTTCGAGGCCACCAGCTGCTCAAAGGAGAAGGATGGGCAATCTCCTCCTATGCGATTAATTGCCTTTGAAAACCTGCTGGAGGATCAGCTATGGGTCGGTTCTGACTCAACAGTACACAACAACAACAGTTCCTAAATTATCCATCTGAAATATATCATTGAATAACTCTTCTAATTGGTCCAGTACCTCCTATCACTATTTGTTTTCACTGAAGAATCAAATCACTGTTTATAGGGAAAGATTTGCCCAGGTTTAATACTTAGTCTCAAAAGTGCCTACTTTTGACTCTCTAGAAAAGCAAAGCTATTTCTTCAGAAGCAGTTGAATTTTTTAATCTCTCCTTCCATCTGCTACTGTATATCTGTTGCATTTCTTTAACCCAGTCTTTAAATACAAACATCATTTGCATGAGTCATCCCTAATTCCTGCCAAACTCAACCAGAAAGTCAGCTGGAAGGTTTTTCCACCCTAACTGCCTCCCAATTGATTGATAAGACTTTACTGTGTGCTCTGGGATGGAGCCTCACCTCATATAGTTCTACAAAGGACAATAAGCAACAGATCCTACTGAAAACCATTAAGCTAAGTCAGTCCTTTCCTCTATATACAAGAAAGCTGAAGCCACAAAGTACAATAAAAACTCATTCCTCTCCTAGCACAAAGGGAGCTCCTCCATCATGGCCTGGCCTTGCCTTACTCACAGCTGTACCTCCAGCACTGAGAACCGAGCCAAGCACTGGGCAGACTTGCCCAATGAAAAAAATGAGCCAATTCATAAATAGATGAAATTAACCACCAAGCTTAAACTAGAAGAGTTGGATTCTAGCTCCCAGCGAGGAGTTTCTTCCTGGACAGTGAATCAGGAGGTTTCTGGAATCGGGAAAGGCCTGGAGTGGGATCCATCCAGGAGTGCCTTGGAAGGACGGCCTGTGTTGTATTCTGAAAGATCCCAGGCCCTGGAAAGCCGGGGTGCACGTTCTGACACACAGCAGTCGTGAGTCGGAGCGACTGTAAGGTAGTGGTATGGTGCAGGGTTTTCCATTCTGTGAGCTTCTTTGTTGTAGGATTTGGTGCCTATTTGCCTTCTTGGTCCCGGAAACATTCTTTTGTTTCAGAATTAGGGATCATCTAAGTGTTGGGCATCACAGGAGGCGGGAAGCGGAACCGGCTTCAGCAGCCCTTTGTTTGGGAAGTTCCAGGGACCCAGACTGGGTGAGAGCAAGGTTCAAGGGCGTGGAGGGGAGCGGCAGGCCGTCACGGTCAAGGAGGGCAGGACGCAGCTCATGGGGGCGGAGCGCTCACCTGCCGCACCCGAGACCAGCTAGACTGAGAGGAGCAGACGGCGAGAACAAGGCGCTTGCAGGTCAGACCCACGGGTGGGGTGGCACCTGGGGAAGCAGGCAGGGGCAGCGGGCCTTGGGGTCACCACAGCTGTGCCCAAAAGAGGTGCTCGGGGGTGGGGAGAGGCACTGGTTCCCTCTAGTCACCAGGGGCGCACTAATACTGCTGAGGGTCCCCAGCGAGTCAGCTCTGTGGAAGCAGCCCTGTGTTCCCATGCTCCCCTTCTGGGCTCTCCAGACCCTGCTGTTTTTCAAAGGCGCCCACTATAGGGGCTCCAGTCCTCAAAGGCACAGAAAGGATGCTCTCCTGGCCAGGAGGCAGCGATAGTCTCCGGAGTGGTTGTTTCGTTTTCAGAACCTGCGCCTACTAATTGCAGAGATGCCAGGAGCAGAGGGTCGGATTAGCGCTACAAAAGCTTAGTCAGACCCCAGGGCGCGTTGAGCACGATGCTAACCAGGGATGGGCTCTGAAGATAAAGAGTTCAAATGTACATCAACTTTACGAACTTTGTATGTAAACAAGTATAAAATAAAATTTTAAAAACTGGCACTTTTTAAAAACCCACATTAAAAAAAAAAATTGAGTTCCAGTCATACAGTGCGTGCCTCGGAGAGCAGAGGTATCAGATACTTCTTCATAGAGTTGATGGTTTTAAATCGTCCTCCGACTCAGCAGTTGTGGGTGGGGAGAGGAGTGGACCTAGGTCACCCCTGACCCTCACTCACCACATCTTCACGCTAGGTCCACTCTCACCTCCCTCACCACCAGGCACAGCCGCTAAACTAACATGGAACAGCCTTTTATCTATATGTGTGCACTAATTTTTATGTATACTACGACTTTTTGTTGAAAAAGAAAAATATGTACTGGTTTTAGCCAGATAGTCAATCTGCTCCCTGAGTTTGCATGTCTATGGAGAAGAATCACCTCCTCTGAAGAGCCAATCTCCTCGGTCAGGGTTAATTTTGAGATCACCTCTGTATCTAGAGCTTCTAGAATTGATAGAAAGGCTTTATGGACGCCAATCCTTGGTTTTATGAGAAGGGAGTGCTTCAGCGAGGCTGAGGGTTTTAATTATCTCTAGATGTTATCTCTAGCTATGCACAATTTGTCCTGCTACTCTAGGAGCCCAGCGTTCAACAGTTCAACTTCCTTCTTTAGAAAGTGCTCTGATCACCTCTCACTTCTTGCATGGAAGGTGGAAGTGGTGGCATCACTTTCTCATCATCCTCACAGTGCACATTCTTGCTTTATTCCAAGTTCCTCCCTAACATTGCACATGCTGGATAGAAAGGCTGAGGTGAAGCTAGTGCACGTCCAGTTTGGTACTAGTTATTCTATTTGGGTCCTACCTCAGGATGCCCTTGGTGATGGCCCTCACATAAACATATGGCACTTTGTGATAATTGATAGCTGGAATTTGTGAGGGCTGGGAGACAAAACTGAGCTCTGGTGACGTAATGTGTGACATGCCCAGCTGCTAACTGAAAGGTCAGTGGTTTGAATCTGCTATCTGCTGTTTGGGAGGAAGATGGTCAGTCCTCTCTCTTAAAAGTTTATAGTCCCAGAAACCAAATGGATGAGTTAGACTCAATTCTACAACAGTGGGTTTGGTTTGGGGAGGAGGAAGAACATAAAGAGAAAAAGAAAGGGCATTTCCTTTCTTGTCTCCCCACCATCTTCAAAATCATAACGACTGCTGTGCTAACTGGTCACAGCACAGGTGTTCCCAATGTTGGTTGTTGTTTTTGTTGTTGATTGCTGTCAAGTAGAGCACAACAAATATCTTTTACTCAAGCACATCTCCCTATTAAAAAGTAGAAAGCGCAAGTGGATGAATGATAGGGTGAGGGAATAGGAAAGACACAACAAAGACTTGAAGAGATGAGGGGATAAAAGACATAGATCAAATAGTAATTAGTTATATAAAACACAGTGCATATGAATGATTGCATAAAACGCCCTGTACAAGAATGAAATACAATGTATATGAATGAGTGTATGAAAACTAACAATTTTTTTAAAACTTAGAACACAAAGCAGATATATTTTCTTTTTTTTTTTTTAAATTTAGGTTGTTTATTTTTCACTTCAATGAACATCTACAGAGATTTTGGGATTCCATTCATTCATTGTTGCACCC
>NW_006400091.1:1480386-1480904 GCF_000299155.1 Elephantulus edwardii | reverse complement strand
GAGCCAGGTCGGGGGGGGGGAGCAATGCAGTACCTGAAGATGGGGGTCGCGGGTCAGAGATCAGATTTATTTTCTTAAAGATAGTTCTCATTGTTGTTATGTGCCGCCTGCTACTCATAGCGACCCTATGTACAACAGTTCTGAAACCTGCCCTCTCCTGAGCCAATGTCATTGGCTCCAACTAACCTCAGGCCATTTCTCTAGATACTTCATCAATCTATCGCTTCCTGGGTTGTCCTCTTTTGTGCTGTACCTCTAACCTTCAAAGCGTGATATCTCTCTCCTGGTCCCAGGAGTGGTCCCTCCTGGCCACATACCCAAAGTATATGAGACAGCCTCAAAATCCTTGTCTCCAGGGAGCAGCCTGGTTTCACTTGCTTCAGGACTGACCTGTTCGTTCTACTGGCAGTCCTTGGTAATGTTCAATACTCTTCTCCAGCACCACAACTCATAGGCATCAGTTCTTCTTCTATTATCCTTAGTCATTGTTCAGCTCTTTGACACATGTTGTTGTTGTT
>NW_006400091.1:1475273-1479401 GCF_000299155.1 Elephantulus edwardii | reverse complement strand
ATCAGGATGGATGGTGAAGAGACTGTGATTGTACACAGCTTTAGTTTGCTTGGCTCCATAGTCAACAGTCTTGGCACCAGCAGCCAGGAAATTAAAAGGCGCATTGCCATGGGAAAGTCTTTGACGCATAGCAAGTAATTATAAAGCCACAGCCAGTACTAGGCACATCTTAATCTTCAGACTGACATCATTGCTCTTCATTATTTACTATTTGTAAAAATAGTTAAAAAGTGTTAAATAACAAACACATTTAAAATTAGCTAACGAAAGACTTTATTTAAAAAAATATTACAGTAAGATGTGGTAGTTTTTATGACTTGAAATCTGTCTCCCCCCAAACCAAAGTAAACGTAATTTCCAACACTTGTAAAAAAAAAAGGTAGTAATACAGTTTTACAAATACAGCCACTCCCATAGCCAAAGTCCTGTCATTACAAAACTTATGATTATGGATAAGTCACTAATATGTCATCATAATTGTACTCATGTGAAACCTATACTTGAACTAAAAGCAGTTGTAAGAACAGAGCAAGGAAACACTGCATGGTTCAAGATAAAAAAAATGTGTGTATCAAGGATGCTGCCTCCTGTCTCTGTATCTTTTCAATATATATTGGAACACTGGGGAGCCTGTATTTTATGAGGACAAATGTGACATCAGGATTAGAGGACGACTCATCAACAACCTGCAGTATGCAGATGACACAGTCTTCCTTACTGAAACTGAGGAGGACCTGAGACATTTACTGCAGAAGGTCAGAGACTGCTGTCTTCAATAAGGATTGAAGCTCAACATCAAGAAGACAAAAATTCTCACCACTGTGCCAATTGACAGTATCATGATAGACATAGAAGAGATTGAGATTGTTAACAGCTTTAGTTTGCTTAGCTCTACCATCAATGCTCTTGGCACTAGCAGCCAGGAAATCAAAAGATGAATTGCCTTGGGAAAATCTGCTGTCATGGACCTCACCAGAATGCTAAAGACCAAAGATGTGAGTCTGGAAACTAAGGTGTACCTCATCCGGGCCATAGTCTTCACAATTACTCTTTACACATCAAAGAGCTAGACTATGAATCAGGATAACAGAATAATCTATGCCTTTGAGTTGTGATGCTGGAGAAGAGTACTGAATATGCCATGTACTGCCAAGAGAACAAACAGCTCTGTCATGAGAGGATGAAACCAAGTTTCTCCTTGGAGGCAGGATTTTGAAGTTCCATGTCACTTACTTCTGGCATGTAGCCAGTGGAGACCCATCCTTAGAGAAGGATATCATGTGGGGAAAGGTGGAGGGACAGGGCAAGAGAGGAAGACCCAGATGAGATGGATTGACACAATGACTGGGGTAATGACAGTAAGTGTGTCAGAGACAATGAGATTGCTTGGGGATAGGGCAGGGTTCAGAGATATGATACATAGGGTCTCGATAAGTCACAGGCAACTCAACAACACATAACAACAGTGTACATTTTATCTCTATGTTGGTGTCTAAAAATGAGTCATAAAATAAAAACAACACTAAAAAAAAGTCATGATTGGCTAAAATGCAAATCGTGGTCACCTCCAATGTATCATGGGAGAACCAGGTCTTTATACACACACACACACACACACACACACACACACACACACACACACAGTGGTTTGCTCAAGTTCTTAAAGTTCATATACATTGTTTATGACACCCTCTGGGTAGACTTAGATGGTCAACCTTTGGGCTATCAGCTCAGTGGGTTAGTATTTATACCTTACATCACTAATGGTCTATATTCGCAACAGAGTATATTCAAAATATGAAGAAGCAGAGCCAAATGGAAGTGATATGACTACAGCACCTTTTTATTGCTCTTAAAGTCCCTCCTAACAAGCCAGCCCTCTCTCCCAAACCCTTCCTGGGGCTGGAAACAAACAAAAAGAGATGATTTGGAATTATAGCTAATTTGTACTCTCTTATCTTCTCATGTGGAAAAAAAAATAGCCACAGGTAGGTTACTGGAGGAAGAAGGAAAGCTGAAAGATCTAAGACAGAGAATGTATGTGAGATTGAATTCACTGACACTAGCAAGGCATACCCTTGTCTTGATAGCATTTAGAGATTGTACTGGGGATCCCAGAACACTTGATCGTGCTAATGCGATACCTATACTTGGACCAGGAGGCAGTCGTCAGAACTGAGCGAGGAAACACTGCATGGTTCAAAATTGGGAAGGGTGTACGCCAGGGATGTATCCTGTCTTCATACCTTTTCAATCTTTATGCAGAACAGATTATCAGGGAGGCTGGGCTCTATGAGGAGAAATATGGCATCAGGATTGGAGGAAGGCTCATCAACAATCTGAGTTATGCAGATGGCACAACCTGCTTACTGAAACTGAGGAGGACCTGAAGCACTTGCTATGGAAGGTCAGGGACTGCAGCCTTCAGTATGGTTTTGAGGCTCAATATCAAGAAAACAAAGGTTCTCACCACTGGACTAATTGGCAACATCATGAGGATGGTGAAGAGATAAAGATTATTCATCGTTTTCATTTTCTTGTCTCCATAATCAACACTCTTGACACCAGTGGACAGGAAAGTTACAGATGTATTGTTATGGGAAAGTCTGTGGTTAGAGACCTCTCTGAAGTACTGAAGAGCAACGATATAAGTCTGGAGACTAAGGTGCTCCTGATACATGCCATGGCTTTTGTGATCACTTGCTATGCATTAGAGAGCTGGACAATGACTAGGGATGATAGAATGAGAATTGATGCCTTTGAGCTGTGGTGTTGGAGAAGAGTATTGAATATACCATGGACTGCTAAGAGAACGAACAGGTTTGTCGTGGAGAGGGTGAAGCCAGGTTGCTCCTTGGAGGCAAGGATTCTGAAGCTTTGTCTGACATACTTTGGACATGTTGCAAGGAGGCACCAGTCCTTGGAGAGGGGCATCATGCTTGGGAATGTGGAGGGACAGCACAGGAGAGGAAGACCCTCAATGAGATGGATTGATTCAGTGACAGAGGTAATGGGGATAGGTGTGTCAGAGACAGTGAGATTGACACAGAATAGAGCATGGTTTAGGGTTGTACAAAGGGTCGCTATGAGTTGCAGGTGACTCGATGGCACATAACAATGACAATGACCATTATCTTGCTGTAGGCTTTCAATACAAGATAATATCTGACACCTATACTTGGACCAAGAAGCAGTCCTCAGAACAGAGCAGGAAACACTACATGGTTCACAATCAGGAAAGGAGTGTGTCAGAGATGTGCTCATTTCCATCACCATGGCTCCAATGGTGCTATCTGCCTCCTGCTCCTGGTAGCTTTGAAAGATGACCCTGTGGCCATGGCTAACACCCAATGTCAATTCAGTCAGCACAGGGGGGAAGGGCAGAAGAGCTTCCCCCTAGGACCCTGGCTGGGGCCCGTAGCAGGTGGGGACAGGAAGCTGGGTCCAAGACAGCCTGCAGGGAGTCACAGTCCTGGAAGGACAAGTTGTGGATCTTCCTCACTCCATACTTGCAGTGCAGCTGGACCACCACAAGGCTGCTCTGACCATTGAGGGAAAAGCAGCACTTCTCCACGGTCTTCTCCAGCATCTACAGAGAGCAGAAGACTGACAGGATCAACTTCATCAGCGCACAGGGTCCTGGTCAGTGCTGGGCCCCTGGTACTGCTTGAAGAAGAGTCGGGCAAAGAGGAAGCTGGGGTAGGCCGAACATGAGAAGTTAACCATCCGGAGGGAGAGCCTGTCCTCTGGAGGATCCAGGTAGAGCTCATCTTCAGTGAGACAGGGAGTGGACACCCTGACCCAGCACCTTCACGTTGCCACCCATCACTAGACATGGAACCCAGCCACGCCCCAGAATGAACTTGATCCATGAAGGTCCCAGCGCCCCCTCTCCTGTTCCCAGCACACCTTTGGGAATCCTGATGCTGTCAATTGGTCCAGTGGTGAGAATCTTTGTCTTCTTGAGCCTCATTCCATATTGAAGGGCTGCAGTCCTTGACCCTCTGCAGCGTTTCAGGTCCTCCTCAGTTTCAGCAAGCAGGGTTGTGTCATCTGCATAATGCAGATTGTTATTAGATCTTCCACCAATCCTGACACCACACTTCTTCCCATAGAGCCCAGCATCTC
>NW_006400091.1:1464316-1474477 GCF_000299155.1 Elephantulus edwardii | reverse complement strand
GACATCATGCTTGGGAGGGTGGAGGGATGGCGCAAGAGGGGAAAACCCTCTATGAGGTGGATTGATTCAGTGACTGGGGTAATCGGGATGGGTGTGCGATTGGCACAGGATGGAGCAGGGTTTAGGGCTATTGTACATAGGGTCGCTATGAGTCACAAGCGACTCGACAGTACATAACAACAACAACAGAATGGTTGGGCAGTCAGTTGGGCAGATAGTTGTCCTACAGACTTCTTGGCACAACCTGGTGAGCACATACATGGTAGCATCAGTTTGCTGAAATATGTTAATTCAACTCCTGGAGCTTTACTTTTCCCAAGTCCTTCAGAGCAGTCTGAACTTCCTCCATCATCACCATTGCCTCTTGATCATATGTTGTTTCTTGAAATTCTTCTGTGTCAGCCAATTCTCTTTGGTATAGTGATTCTGTGTACTCCTTCTATCTTCTTTTAATAAATCCTGGATATCAGCTATGAAAACCAGGCCAGGTGCTGATTGTGGGACAGACGATCAACTCTCCTATGCAAGTTGAAGCTGAAGTTGGGGAAAATTAAATCAAATACACGGGAACCAAAATTTGACCTTAAGTCTATTCCACTCGAATTTCACAACCAGCTCAGGAACAGATTTGAGGCCTTCAGCACTAATGAGCATAGACCAAATGAGCTGTGGGAGGATATCAAGAATATTGTCTATGAAGAATGAAAAATATGATCATTACAAAGGCTGAAGAGGAAGAAAAGATCAAGATGGATGTCAGATGAGACTCTGAATATTGCGTTAGAGTGTCGAGAAACCAAAGCTAAAGGAAGAAATCAAAGAGCTGAACAGAAAATTTCAAAGGGTAGCTCAAGATGACAAAGCAAGATACTACTAAAATGAAATGTGCAAAGACCTGGAATCAGAAAATCAAAAGGCCAAATTCACTCAGTGTTTCTTAAGCTGAAGGAATGGAAAAACAAATTCAAGCCACGAGTGGCAATACTTAAGGATGCTTTGGGCAGAGTGTTAAATTATCCAAGAAGCATTAAAAGAAGATGGTAGGAGTATAGAGTCACTGTACCAGAAGAAATTGGCTGACACAGAAGAATTTCATTAAATAATGTCTGAGCAAGATCCTGTGGTGATGAAGGAGGAAGTTCAAGTTGCTCTGAAAGAATTGGCAAAAAACAAGACTCCAGGAGTTTACAGCATACCAATTGACATATTTCAACAAGCAGACGCTGCTCTAGATGTATTAAGTTGTGCAAAGAAATCTGGAGAATAACCAGATGGCCAACTGACTGTTCCCATTCCAAAGAAAGATGACCCAACAGAATGTGGAAATTATCAAACAATATCATTAATATCACATGCAAGCAAGATTCTGCTGAAGATTATCCAAAAACGACTGGAGCAACATGTCAACAGAAAACTGCCTGAGTGCAGGCTGGGTGTAGAAAGGGTACTAGGGATATTATAGCTCATGTTAGATGAATCTTGGCTGAAAGCAAAGAATACCAGAAGAATGTCTATCTGTGCTTCATTGCCTATGCAAAGGCTTTTGACTGTGTGGATCACAACAAGCTGTGGCTGACTCTGAGAAGAGTAGGAATCCCAGAACATTTGATTGTGCTAATGTGAAACCTATACTTGGACCAAGAAGCAGTCATCAGAACAGAGTAAGGAGACACTACATGGTTCAAAATTGGGGTGGGGGTCTGCCAGGGTTGTATTCTGTCTCCATACCTTTTCAATCTGTATGCAGAACAGATCATCTGGGACGCTGGGCTGTACAAGGAGGAATGTGGCATCAGGATTGGTGGAAGAGTCATCAACAACCTGTGTTATGCAGATGACACAACCCTGCTTGCTGAAACTGAGGAGGACCTGAAGCGCTTGATACAGAAGGTCAAGGACTGCAGTCTTCAATATGGTTTGAAGCTCAACATCAAGAAAACAAAGATTCTTACCACTGGGCCAATTGGCAACATCATTATGAATGATGAAGAGATTGAGATACTTAACAGTTTTAGTTTACTTGTCTCCGTCTCCACAATCAATGCTCTTGGTAATACTAGCCAGGAAATGAAGAGATGAATTGTATTGGGAAAGTCAGCTGTCAGGGACCTCTCCAGAGTGCTGAAGAGCAACGATGTCAGGCTGGAAACTAAAGTGTGCCTGATCCGGGCTTCACAATTGCATGCTATGCATCAGAGAGCTGGACAGTGATTAAGGGATGATAGAAAGAGAATTGATGTCTTTGAGCTGTGATGCTGGTGAAGAGTGTTGAATAAACCATAGATTACTAAGAGAACAAACAGATTTGTCCTGGAGAGGGTGAAGCCAGGCTGCTCCTTGGAGGCAAGGATTCTGAAGCTTCGTCTGACATACTTTGGGCATGGTGCAAGGAGGGACCAGTCAGTCCTTGGAGAGGGACTTCATGTTTGGGAGAGTGGAGGGAAGGTGCAGGAGAGGAAGACTCTCGATGAGATGGTTCGATTCAGTGATTGGGGTAATGAGAGTAGGTTGGCACAGGATAGAGCAGGGTTTAGGGCTCTTGTACATAGGGTTACTATGAGTCACAAGTGACTCAATGGCACATAATAACTAGAACAACATTCAGTATTCTGCCCATAGCATCCTTAGGTATTGCAACTCGAGGCTTGAATTTGTTCTTTAGTTCTTTCAGTTCAAGAAATGCAGAGAAACTTCAGCCCTTTAGATTTTTGGACTCCATTTCTTTGCACATTTCTTTATCATACTTTGCTTTATCTTCCCGTCCTGCCCTTTGAAATCTATTCAGTTCCTTAACTTCCCGATTTCTTCTCTTGGCTTTAGCTTCTAGGTGCTCTAGTGCTATATTCAGAGTCTCTTCTGATCTCCATTTTGATCTTTTCTTCCTCTGTCTTTGTAATAATCTCTGCCTTCTTCATGGATGATATTCTTGATATCCTCCCACAGCTCGTCTGGTATTCATTCATTAGTGTCCAAGGCCCCAAACCTGTTCCTGAGTTGGTTTTTCAATTCCAGTGAGACAGACTCAAGGTCAAATTGTGGTTCCTGTGGTTTCTTTAGCTTTAATTTGAGCTTACGTATGAGTAATTGATGGTCTATTCCACATGAGCACTTGGCCTAGTTTTCACTGTTGATATTGAACTTCTCCAATGATTCCTTCCATAGATGTAATCATTCTGATTCCTATGCATACCATCAGGTGAAATCCATGTGTATAGCATGTGTTAATGTTTCTTATAAAAAGGTATTAGAAACATAAATGCTAGTGGACTTGAGTGTATGCTATTTCACTTGAGTGAAAGCCAGAACCTGTGTTAAGGCAGAAAACTGTCAGAGAAAGAAAGAGCAACATGAAAATATGAAAGCCTTTTTAATGGAGAACAATTGTAAGCACCATGTCAAAGCTGGAAGCATTCAAGTCCTGGGATAATGAGGCAGGCCCAAAGAGTTCTAACTTTCATGAGTTTTTCTGTAGGCTTAATGTCAGACAGATGTTTGAGAAAGCAGATAATATAGACAGATGTTTAAATGAGATTTGTTGACTAGATTAATGTTTTTAACTGTGTGGATCATAGCAAATTATTAATAGTTTTGGGGGGGAAAAGTAGAAAGTCCAGAATACTTGACTAATGCAGAACCTATACATAACTGAGAGCGAACAAGAAAATTCTTCATAGTTTAAAATGAGAAGGTTTGTTGCCTTTCACCATATTTATTCAATCTGTATGTTGTTGCTGTTGTTTTTAGTGCCATCAAGTCAATTATGATTCATAATGACCCTATGAACAAAAGATCTGAACCCTGTTCTCTCTTGGACCATCTTCACACTTCCTGATACACTGCAGCAATCACCATATCAATCCACCTAGTTGAGAGACTTCCTCTCCCTCATCAACCTCCCACCCTTCCCAGCATCATGTTCTTCTCAACAAGGACTATTCCCTCATAGCAACATGCCCAAAGAATGTGAGGTGAAACTTCATCATTATTCCCTCCAAAGAGCACTACAGCTGCACCCTCTTCAAGTCACATCTGTTTTTTCTCTTGGCTGTCCACGGGATGTTCAGTGCTTTTTTCCAACACTACAGATCAAAGGTGTTAATTCTTTTTCTGTCATCCTTATTCAGTATCCAGCTTTCAGATGCATACATAGCAAATAATCAGAAAGACGATGGCCTGAATCAAACACACTTTAGCCCTCAAACTGACATTATTACTCCCCAATAATTTGGAGAGGTTCCTAACTGAGATTTTTTCCCAGTGCAATGTGTCTCCTTATTTCCTTACTGCTGGTACAAGGATGTTAATTGTGGATCCAAGCAAGATGAAGTTGTTGACAGTTTCAATCTCCTCTGCATCCATCATGATTTCCTTATCAGGCCAGTGATAAGAATCTTTGTTTTCTTGACATTGAAATGCAATCCATCAGGGAGGAGTGATAGGGAATGGCAAGGGACACACTGACAAAGGAGATTAATCAGAACTGGCTTTGACAAGCACTGTGGCAATTGGACAATTAAAACAGACATGGGGGGGAAGAAGAACAAACTGGGGAGGAGGGTGGAGAAAACAATGAATGAATGAAAACCCAAAATCTCTGTAAATGTTCATTGAAACGAATAAAATTGAATAATAAAAAAAAGAAATGCAATCCATATCAAAGGCTGTATTCCTTGACTTCTTCTGTAACAAGTGCTTCAAGTCCTCCTCACTTTCAGTAAGTCATCTGCATAGTTATTGATAAGTCTCCCTCCAATCCTAGCACCACACTCTTCTTCATAGAGCCTTGATTCTCAGATAATTTGCTCAGCATATAGATTGAATAGGTATGAAAAGAAAATACATCCCTGATGCATTCCCTTCTCAATTTTAAACCACAAAGTGTTCTCCTGCTCTATTTATTCAGGAGCCTCCTAGTCCACATATAGGTTCTGCATAAGCACAATTGAGTGCTCTGGGATTCCCGTTTTTCTCAATGTCAACCATAGCTTCTTATGATCCACACAGTCAAATGCCTTTGCACAGTTAATAAAGCAAATAGACGTTTTCTAGTGTTCCTTACTTTCAGCCATGATCCATCTGACATGAGCAATAATATCCCTGATGCCACAGCCTCTTCAATATCCTTCTTGAATCCTGGCAGTTCCCTATCTATGTGCTGTTCGGTCCATTTTTGAATGATCTTCAGCAGTATTTTGCTTGCATATGATATTAATGATATTGTTAGGCTGTTGATAAGCAAATAATCTGAGAAACTGGACTACCAAAAAAAATGTGGCATCTGGACTGGACAAAACCTTATCAACATCATGCAACATGCAAATGACAACAATCTTGCTCACAGAAAGTGAAGATGTGAAGTACTTGTTGAAGAAGACCGAAGACTCCAGTAAAGATTATACCTCAGCGTAAAGAAACCAACCTCTCCACAACTGGATTGTACACAACATTATGGTAAACAGAGAAAAGGCTGAAGTTACGGGTTTCATTTTAGGTGGACTCACAATCCGTGCCTATGGAAGCAGCAGTCAAGAGACTTTGACATTTATCTGAGCAACTGCAGGGAGCTCACACAGCACCACTGAGGATGTTGGAGGACCAGGCAAGTTTTGATCTGTTGTACGTGGGCTCACAGTGTGTTGGAACTGGCAGCACCTCATAACAGCAACAAATCTGATTTTTGTTGACTTTGCTTACCAGACATAAATGATAAGGAGTCTGTTTTTCTCAGCTTGAAGTTTGGAAGTAAGAACTACAACTACCGTTCCAAAATATCATCTGGAAAAGGTTCACGTGTCTTTCTGTACCACCAAACTCAGAGTAGCTTTCATCCTCACAGAAAGATAAACTCCTCTTCTGTGTTTCAGGTAGCAAAGAGAAGAGCAGAATATATGCACCAACTGGGACTGTCCTTCAGCAAACAAAACACAGTTGCTGTGCTACAGTTCTACTTAAGGGTAACTAACCTCTTCATATCAGAGCACACCTGTGCTCCTAAGGGTTTTTGAGGCTATAATTTTGGAAATAAACTATTAGGCCTTTCTTTGAGGGCACTTCTGAGTGGATTGGACTACCTGCTTTTGGTTAGCACTCAAGTACTTAACTTCCGTATCACCTCAGACTCAATAGTTTTCCATAAAGCTCCATTCTGTAGGCTGCTAATAGCTCATTAGCCAGAAGTTTGTCACACTGTTTCCTAACCATAAGGGAACCAGAGAAAACCTAGTATTATAGCTGTGCACATTTCCAAGATAACAAAATAGGCATGCTGTTGATAAGGAAGAAGGACTCAGCAGCCAGCCAGTGCGTGCAGGTCTATGTGTTAAGAGTCACAAACTTTGTTTTGAAATTGGTTTTGTTGGTTGGTTTTCTATTTATTTTACTTTGGTTTTTAATATTATTTTACTATGAAATTTTACACAGCAAATTGGGTTCCCATTTAATAATTTCTACATATATTTTTCAGTGGCATTACAGATTGGTGGATGACACTGGTTACCTTTTTTACAGTGTGTCAATATTCTTTTGGGGTTCTAGTTGTCATTGTTCCATTTCCAGTACTCTAGTCCCCTTTTCCTCTTTGCTTTTGGGTCATTGTTGACCTTCTAATCCTATGCTATTGACTATAGTAGAGTCATTGCGTTAACTTTAACTTAGAGTCACCATACATATAAAAGATTAAAACACTGCAGAGTCCCAACATCTTCTCAGACATTGCTTTGTTGGAATCCAACTGTTAGAGTCACTACATCAATCTGTCCCACTGAAGGTCTTCCTGTTTTTTGTTGATCCTCTGCATTTGCAAGCATCATGTCATTCTTCATATGTGATAAAAAGATACAAAGTCTCATCATCCTTGCTTCTAAGAATCATGCTGACTGCGCTTCTTCAGAAACATATCTGGTTTTTCCTTTTCTGGTTGTTGTTATTAAGGACTGTCAAATCAAGTACAACTCATAGCAACCCTATGAACAGCCAACCTGAACCCTTCCTTATACTGTGCCATCCTCAGCATCTCTGAAATACTCAAGTCCCTTGCTGAAGTCTCCATTTCCGTCTATCTAGTGGGAAATTTTCTCCTCCCTCACTGAACTCCATCTTTCCAAGCATGATGTCCCTCTCCAATGAATCGTCTCACCTAGCTGAGTGTCCAAATTATAAAAAACTAAGCTTCACCATCTCTGCCTCCAAGGGGCACTCTGTCTGCACATACCTGTTTATTTTCTTGGCAGTCTACTGGATATTGAGTACTCTTATCCAGCACCACAACTCAAAAGCATCAATTCTTCCTCTGTTATCATTATTCATTGTCTAGCTCTTGGATGCATAGCAGGTGATCGAGAAGACCGTGGCCTGAATTAGGTGCACTTCAGTTTTCAAAACTGATATCATTGCTCTTCAGTATTTCTGGAGAGATCCCTGATAGTGTATTTGCCCAGTGCAATACATCTCCTGATTTCCTGACTGCTGGCACAAAGGGTGTTGATGAAATGTTGACAGCTTCAAATCTTTCTCTATCATACTGTTGGTCCTATAGTGAGGACCTTTGTGTTTGTTTATTTTTATTTTGAGATGTAACCCATACTGAAGGCTATAATCCTTGATCTTCTTCAGCACATGCCTCAAGACCATTCACTTTCAACAAGCAAGGTTGTGTCATCTACATAACGCAGGTTCTTCATGAGTCTTCCTCTGTTGCTGATGCTACATTCTTCCTCATAGAGTCTGGCTTCTAGATTTATTTACTTAACATACAGATTAAATAGGTATGGAGAAAGGATACAACGCTGAGCTCTCCTTTCTTGATTTTGAGCCATCCAGTGTTTCCTTGTTCCATTTGCACAACAGCCTCTTTGGTCTAGATACAGGATTCACATGAGCACAATTAAATTCTGGAATTTCCATTCTTCTCAATTTTAGACATAATCTGTTATGATCCACACAATCAAATGCCTTTGCATAGTCAATAAAGCACAAATAGACATTTTTATTCTTTTTTTACAAGGGTCCATCTGACATTGGCAATGATGTTCCTGGTACCACAGCTTCTAAATCCTACTTGACTTTCTAGCAGTTCCCTCTCTATTTACTATTTTAGCCATAATCTTCAGAAGTGTTTTGCTTATTTCAAAGATATAAATGGTGTGGCTCAGGTGCACCTTTGTCTTGGAAGTGACATATGCTCTCTTTATCATTTTAAAGGTTCCTCAGCAGCAAATTTGCCCATTATGTAATACATTGTTACATTTCTTGACTTCCATAGATCTTGATTGTAGATCCCGATAAAATTAAATCTTTAACAACCTCAGTCTTTCCTTCACTTATTATGATGCTGCTCATAATAATTCTCCAATTATGAGAATTTTTGTTTTCTTTATACTGAGGCATAATCCATACTGGCAACTGGAGCCCTTATCTTAATAGTAAATGCTTCACATTTTCTCCCTTTTTAGCAAACAAGGTTGTATCACCTACATATCATAGACATCTGTATCAGAAAAAGTGTATACATCAGAGTTATATCCTTTAACCATACTTAATCTGTATGTTCTAAAGAAATAATTTGAGAATCTTGGCTGTATGATTGGGGTCAGGACTAGTGGAGGCCTCATCACTAGTCTTTGATATACAAATGACCCAGTCTTACCTGCAGAAAATTAAAACAATACACTTACTTATGAAGCTCAAAGACTATAGCCTTCAATATGAATTACACTTCTACATACAGAAAACAAAACTCCTCTTAAACAGACCAATAAACAACATCATGATAAATGGAGGCAGTGGGAAATAGAAACTGTGAAGGATCTCATTTTACTTGGATGCAAAATTAACACCCATGGAAGCAATAGTCAAGAAATCAAGCAACATTACTTTGGGCAAATCTGTTGCTAAGGATCTTTTTTAAGTGCTAAAAACAATAATGTGGCTTTGAAGACTAAGATGTGTCTGACCTATGCCACAGTATTTTCAATTGCCTTAAATGCAGGTGGAAGTTGGACAATAAGACAGATTGAAGAATTCATGCCATTAAATTGTAGTATTATCAGAGAATGTTGAATATATCATAGACTGCCAGAAGAAGAAACAATCACATCTTAGAAAAAGTGCAGCCAGAATGCTTCTTAGAAAAGATGATGGTGGGACTTCATCTCAACATAATTTTTTAGGAGAGGCAAGTCTGTGGAGCAAGACAGAATGCTTAGTAAAGAAAAAGGCCCTCAATGAAATGGACTGACACAATGACGAGAACAATGGGCTTAAGTTCTGTAAAGATTATAAAGATGAGCTTTTCTGCCTGCTTCTCCCTTCCCCGTTGTCTCCTCACTGTCAACATGATCATCTAACGGGACCTCATCAGATAATGAGACGTTTTCTGACATCCATAAGATCTGAGAGATCACAAATGGACTGTGCCTGGAGGTAGCGGAGAAGATGGTCAGTTGGACAGATGAGAAAAGAAGCCTATGAGAAGTACATCAAGGATTCTATTAAATCAACCAGAGGCAAACCTAAAGAAAAGAAACCAAAAAGACTAAAACCGGTTATGACAGGAGCTGCAGAACAGTTCAAGCATATCCTTGTCAACTGCAAACACTACCAGTTCTTTATTGGTGAAAACATGAATCCTGATGGCATGGTTGCTCTGTTGCACTACCTTGAGGATGGTGTGACCTCACAGAGAATTTTCTTTAAGGATGTTTTGTTGTTGTCATTGTCATTGTTGTTGTTGTTATGTGTCATAGAGTCGACTATAATTCATAGCTACCCTATGTGTAATAGCTATGAACTTTGCTCTGTCCTGAGCCAGTCTCACTGTCTCTGACACACCTACACTCCTTACACCAGTTATTGTGTCAGTCCATCTCATCTGGGGTCTTCCTCTCCTGTGCTGTCCCTTGACCCTTCCAAGTATGATATCCTTCTCCAGAAACTGGTCCCTCCTAGCTACATACCCAAAGAATGTGAGACAGAGTCTCAAAAATCCATGCCTCCAAAGAGCAGTTTGATTTCTCCCTTTCCAGAACAGAACTGTTCGTTTCCTTGGCAATCCACAATATTTTCAATACGCTTCTCCAAAACCACAACTCAAAGGCATCCATTTTTCCTCTGTCATCCTTAGTCATTGTCCAGCTCTGTGATACATAACAAGTAATTGCAAAG
>NW_006400091.1:1456693-1458101 GCF_000299155.1 Elephantulus edwardii | reverse complement strand
CTCTGTATTCTTTTTGTCGCTGTAGAGAAATCCAACTAATTTTTGTATGTTGATCTTGTATCCTGCTACTTTGCTGAATTGGTCAACTACGTCCAATAGTCTTCTTGCTGAGTCTTTAGGGTTTTCTAAGTATACTATCATGCAGTAATAATATTTATCCCCTCTTTCTCAATCTTCCCTCAACCTCAATGTCAGTTCCATTTTACAACGCTGGCACTGTGCACTATTTTTCCTTTTGCGACTCAGATATTTCACTCAGCATAATGTCCTCCAGGGGCACTCATTTTGTATAATATTTCATGAATTCCTTGTTTTTCAACATATCATTCATTGTACTCCATTATGTGAATACACCAGAGCTTCTCTATCCATTCGTTTGTTGATGAACACTTGAGTTGTTTCCAAACCTTTGCTATTGTGAACAAAGCAGCAATAAATATGGGTGTGCATAACTGCTTGGGTAGCGGTTATGTTGTCTTTAGGGTATATTCCCAGTACTGGAGTTGCTGGGTCAAATAATATTTCTATTTGCAACTTTTTGAGAAAGCCTTCCATACTGGTTACACCATTTTACACTCCCACCAACAGTGAATAAGGGCTCCAGTTTCTTCGCAAACTCATCAGCATTTCAAGATTCTTGTTCTGTTAAATTACTGAAGTGAGATGACATCTCATAGTTGTTTTAATTTGCATCTGTCTTAAAGCAAGGGATTTTGAACATTTCATCATGTGTTTGTTTTCCATCTGAATGTCTTCTTTGGTGAAGTGTCTGTTCATATCCTGTGCCCATTTTTCAATTGGATTATTTGCCTTTATCTTGTTGTGGAGCTCAAGTATTTTATAAATTCTAGGTATAAGTCCCTTATCTAACATGTCATTACCAAATACTTTTTCCCAGTCTGTGGCTTCCCTTTTTAAGCTGTTGAAGAAGTTTTTGGATGTGCATAGGGATTTGGTTCTTAGAAGTTCCCATTTATCTATTTTATCCTCTCCTTGTTGTAGCTTTTTCAGGATGCTTGGAAGACTGTTTCTGTTGTGAATTAGGGCTTCTAGAGTTCTTCCAAGCTATTTGTTAATGAAGTTTATAGCCTTTGGTTTCAGGCCTAAGTCCATGATCCACTTTGAATTGGTTTTTAATTTTAGTTGGGTCTGTTGTGATGTTGCCTGATTCATCTCTCGCAAGCTGGGTCAGGGGGAGTAATGCGATACCTGAAGATGGGGGTCGTGGGTCAGAGCTGCAGGGGTGTGTCCCAATTCAAGGCCACTCCCACTGTCCACTGTGTCTGCGTGCAGCACCTTGGCCAGTCCCAAAGTTCAGAGCTGATGGGGGGGTCGCGAGCTGGGTCAGGGAGAGCAATGCGATACCTGAAGATGGGGGTCGTGGGTCAGAGCTGCAGGGGTGTGTCCC
>NW_006400091.1:1455072-1456593 GCF_000299155.1 Elephantulus edwardii | reverse complement strand
CCCATTCTACAACAGTGGCATCATGTAATATTTGTCCTTTTGTGACTGGGATATTTCACTCAGCATAATGTTCTCCAGAGTCAACCATTTTGAATAATACGCAAACTACAGTCTTAACTCTCTGTAGCAGAAGCTTCAGGCCCTCCTTAGTTTCAGCAAATAAGGTGGTGTCACCTGCATAACACATGTTGTTGATGAGTCCTCCTCCAATCGTGATGCCATAGTCTTTCTTATAAAGTCCAGCCTCTCGAATGATCTGTTCTGTATACAGATTGAAAAGATATGGAGACAGGACACATACCTGACACATTCCTTTTCTGATTTTTAATCATGCCGTGTTTATTTGCTATGTTCTGACAATTACTTCCTTGTCCAACTATAGGTTTCATATGAGCATGATCAGGTGTTCTGGGATTCCCATTCTTCTCAATGTAAGCCACAATTTGTTGTGATCCACACATTCAAAAACCTTTGCACAGTCAATGAAAACAAGATAGACATGCTTCTGGTACTCTGATTTTGGCCAAGATCCATCTGACATTGTCAATGATGTTCCTAGTGCCGCAGCCTCTTGTAATTCTATTTGTATTTCTCAGCTTGTATTTTTTGTAGTATTTTGTCAATATGCTGTTTTCAGATGCTTTTGGATAATCTTCAGCAGGATTTTGCTTGCATGTGAAATTAGTGATATTGTTCAATAATTTCCATCAATATGAATCTCTTCCAGTCAGTTGACCAGGTAGTAGTTGTCCTTCAGATTTCCTGGCATAGCTTGGTGAGCATTTCCAGAGTTGCATATGTTTGTTGAAATGTCAATTGGTATTACATCAATTCTTGGGCTCTTGGATTTTACCACTTCCTTCAGAGCAGCTTGAACTTCCTCATTCGTGACCTTTGCCTCTTGAACATAAGTTGTTTCATGAAATGCTTTTTGTGTCCGTAGTTCTTTTTTGGTACAGAGACTCTGTACTCCTTCCATCTTTTGATGTTTGCAGGATCATTCTGAACTCCACCCTCAGCAATCCTTAGGTATTGTGATTTGAGGCTTGAAATTTTTTCTTCAGTTTCTTTAGCTTAAGAAATGCTGACTGAGTTCAACCATTTTGACTTTCCAACTCTAACTCTTTGCACATTTCATCATAATACTTTGCTTTGTGTTCCCACACTGTCCTTTGATATCTTCTGTTCAGCTCCTTAATTCTTTATTTCTTTCCTATGTTTTAGCTTCTCAGCACTCTAGTACAATATTCAGAGTGTCTTCCAAAGTCCATCTCAATCTTTTCTTCCTTTTGTAATGACCTTTTGCATTCTTCATGGATTATATTCTTGATATCTTCCCATAGCTCATCTGATCTTCGTTCACTAGTATTCAAGGTCACGTCCTATTTCTATACCTTTTCAACCTATATGCAGAACAGATTATCCGGGAGGCTGGGCTCTGTGAGGAGAAATGTTGGGTCAAGATTGGTGGACGATTTATCAACAACCTGCGTTATGTGCATGACACAACCCTGCTTGCTG
>NW_006400091.1:1447799-1450950 GCF_000299155.1 Elephantulus edwardii | reverse complement strand
CGTGGGTCAGAGCTGCAGGGGTGTGTCCCAATTCAAAGCCACTCCCACCATCCACTCCAAACTTGTTTTACAACTGGGAGCTCCACTAAACACTGTGCACATTGGGAAACCATTATGGCATTTGTTTCCCCAATGACACAAGGTTCAGCAAACCCAGGTTACTTCATATAGAACATTGACAAAGAGTGATGTACAAAGTGGAAGAATGTTCCTCATTCCTCCAGAAGTGGTAATCTCAGATTCAAACTCTAAGTTTTTATCTTGACCGCCCACACCTAAAGCACATGCCCTTCCTCCATGAGACTTCTAACCACGGTGTGGTGAGAACCATCTGACATGTACAGAGCCTGGATTATTTTAAAATAAATTAATAAAAGAAAAAACTCTGAAATCTTGGGATAATCAATGGTTTTTAAACATATGTATAACTAATTGTTTTTAAATGAGCATTTGCAAGGCATTCATTATTTACATAAAACAAAATACTCACCCAGAGTAAAGTAGGACCTTTGAAGAACTTCTATTATGATGCCAGCTTTGATCTTAACAGATTGTTTAGTATATTTATTTAAGATGGAAAGATATAATTGGTATCATTTTTTCTTTTCAATATTACATTAATGAGGTATTCTCCTAATACTTCTAGAGTATCCTGTCACCTTGGTTATAGAATTTGAGAGAGAATTTCTGTCCTTGAAGATCCCTCCAAATGCACACAGTTTGCCTCTACATATAGACTGACAAGGGATTAGAAAAACTTTTGGCATATTAAGTGTTGTCAGGTGGTTTTGTTTGTTTGTTTGTTTTCTGGGAAAATTTAAGATCATATGAAGAGATGAGGTAATATACATAGTACAAAAATAATTCCTGGTTTACCTTTCAAAGACTTTTTGAAATCTGTTTGCTTATAATCATTCAGACACACTGTGTTTTATATAATCCTTCATGTACTTTGTATTTTACACAATTAATTACTGTTTATCCATGCTTATCATCTTCCCTTCTCTTCAAGGCCTCAATTAACCAATATATATTCTATGGTTGCTTTTTTTTTCTCAGTCACCGTTCAAACACTTTTCAGGCTGGAACCAATCTTGTTATCTTTGCTCCTTGAGCACCTAGAACAATGCCTTTGGTGGAGAAGGGGCACTCAATCAGTGTTGGTTAAATTACATTAACTTCATTTTCTTTTTTTTTTTCAAGTTAGCCCTTCATATTTGTAACTTTGCTGTTTCTTATGTTTGTTTTTGTATCTTTTGTGTTATGTCCTGTGAGATGATACCACCTCATCCTCAAATGTAGCGGTCTGGAACAGCTATAAGAAAACAGACTTAACCCATCTGCCTACAGGCAGATAATGTTTGACAAAGAGCTGAAATCCATTAACTGGGGAAAGACCATTTCTTTAACCAATAGGGTTGGCAAAACTTGATATCAACTGGAAGAAAATTGGAAAGAAATCATACCTCACACCATATACAAGAAATAATTGAAGATAGATAAAGGACTTAAATGCAAAACCTAAAGCCATAAAGATCATCAAAGAAATAAACTCAAGACTCCTTGTCACAGATTCAGAACCAACCTTATGCAATCTTTCAGTGGGTTTTAGGAAGCTGTAAAAATGCACAGAAGGAGATTGTTCATCTTTTTGCAGCACAGCTGCTGGTGGGTTCAAACTGCCAGAGAGATGCCAACTTTTGTTTAGCAGTGGAACTCCCTTTGAACTAGACACTAGAGCTTTACCAAAGAAAGGGTTGTTGTTGTTAGGTGCCGTCAAGTCATAGACGACTCATAGTGACCCTATGAATGAAAGGCCTGATCACTGTTTGTAGTAGAGTTTCTGGAGGCAAGCCATTTCGGAAGTGGATGCTGTTCCTGCTTCCAGGCTTGTTTTAGTCGAGAAGCTCCAGCAAACACTCTCCACCATGGGTAATCATTACCACGTTTGGCACATCAGTGTCCCATTGTTCAGCATCACAGCAAGCATGAGTTACCTCTATAAAGCAATGCACAAACCAGTGCTGTACCACCTAGAAGAATAAAGAAAGGGTAGGGGCAAATTTACGAGCACTAGAAGAGATTGATATTGTTAACAATTTCAGCTTGCTGGGCTCCACAATCAACACTCTTGGTACCAGCAGTCAGGAAATCAAAAGACGAATTGCATTGGGGAAGTCTGCTGTAAGGGACCTCTCCAAAGGTGCACCTGATATAGGTCATAGTCTTCACAACTATTTGCTATGTATCAGAAAGCTGGACAATCAATGACTAAGGATGAGAGAAGAATTGATGCCTTTGAGTTGTGGTTGTGGAGAAGAGTATTGAACATTCTATGGACTACCAAGAAAACAAACAGGACTATCTTGGAGAGGGTGGAAACAAGTTTCTCCGTAGAGGCAAGGATTTTGAAGCTTATGTCACATACTTTGAGCACGTTTCCAGGAGGGGCCAGACCCTCGAGAGGGACATCATGCTTGGAAGGGTGGAGGGACAGCTCAGGAGAGGAAGACCCTGGATGAAATGGATTGATACAGTAACTGGGGCAATGGGGGTAGGTGTGTCAGATACAGTGAGATTGACTCAGGATAGAGCAGGATTCAGAGCTGTTATACATAGGGTCACTATGAGTCACAGGTGACTCAAAGGCACATAACAACAACAATCTATGGCAAAGGAACTCTGGAGATGTACTGTATTACATATTACCCTGAAAACAGAATGGTCAGTGTTTTGGATCCACCAACTACTCTGCATGAGAAAGATGGGTAGTTTCTTCCTGTAAAGTTATCCATCCTTGGAAATCTGATGTGGGTATAGAGATGTTGGAACCAACTTAACACCGATGGATTTGAAATTTAATTCATAAATCAAGTAGCAAACACAGCCGAAAATGCACTAACAGCAGAAGCTAGACTAGAAAACTGGAAATTTCTAAAAATTAAATCCTTATATGTGTCAAAAGATTTCTTCAAAAGAGTGAAAAGACAACCTATGGATTGAGAAAAATTATTTGACAGTAATAATATCTATATTTGTTCCCATTCCAAAGAAAGGTGATCCAACTGAGTGTGGAAACTACAGAACAGTGTCATTGATTTCACATGCAAGCAAGATTCTACTGAAGATCATCCAAAAACGATTAGAACAG
>NW_006400091.1:1445215-1446714 GCF_000299155.1 Elephantulus edwardii | reverse complement strand
GTGCGGTTGGCGCAGGATAGAGCAGGGTTTAGGGCTGTTGTGCATAGGGTCGCTATGAGTCGGAAACGACTCGACGGCACATAACAACAACAACAATATATCTGACAAAAGACTTATCTCTAAAATATGTAGAAAATTCCAACACCTCTCTAACTAAAAGACAAACAGTCCAATTTTAAAATGAGCAGGGAACATAAAAAGGCTCTTCACCAAAGAAGATAGTCAAATGATCAGAAAGCATATGAAGAAAAATGTTCAAGATTATTAGCTACTAGCCACTGCTATTGAATTGATTCCAAGTCTAAATGGAGCTTCCAGGGATAACTTCTTTGTAACATCTTTTTAAAGAGATTTTTAGATTACTGCCCTACCCTCTCGCCTAGTATCTGCTGTGTTTCCAGCATTGTCAGTTTCCCTTCATCCCATCATTTTCCTTCTCAGTTATCTGGACTCCTCCATCTGCCTCCATGGTCTTGAAAGTTTCCTTGTGATCCCTGTGTGGGCTGTATTTCCTTCCCTTTTTTGATCTGGCACTGTTTTGATCCAAGCATTCGCTTTGATCTATTACAATATTATTTTGCTGTATCCTCCCCCACAATCGGGTACGTTTTGTACAAAGCACAATGCTGTACTAATTTCAGAACACTCACCCAGCCTATCAGAGAAGATGTTCAATAAAAGAGACCTGAGATGAAAGTCTAAGATGACTCGGGTCACTGAGAGTCATAGGTAATTCGATGGCACCTAACAAAAACAGAACAATCAAAGTCCATTTCTTATAGTCTCTGTGATGGTTCCTAGGTCTTAGTCATACCTGAGATTATTTGTTTTTACATGTGAGGCTCTAGAACAAAAACTATTATGAGGTATAAAATAATAATCTTTCAAGTAGTCTTTCTCAAATACTACCTCTAATAACAGGGCTTATTTTCCCAAGGACCTGGAAGCTTGGCTGAGAGCTGCAGTCTTTTTTAATACTAAAAAAAGTTTGTGCCACTCCAAAATAATATCACATTATATGTTTTAACATGAATCATTTTGCCTAAAATCTTTATATGGTATTATTGTTCTTCCTGGTCTTATGTGTCATTGAGTCAGAATCAGCCCATAGCTGACCCTCCAGTAAGTAGATTTTCAGAGGCTGTAAATTGCATGGGAGGAGATAGCCCACCTTCCTCCCATGGAACAGCTGGTGGATTCAAACTGTGTGACTTTGAGTTGGCAGCACCGCTCCACACCACTATAGGCCAGCAGAGCTTTCTATGTGATATTATCATCTAGCATGGCAAAACATGTGGGCCCTATGACTTGAGAAATCCACTAAGAGGGCTTTGCCCAAGGTCAAGAGGTGTAATACTAGATAACCTTCTAATGGCTTACCTCACTCTAAAAACTATATGAAAAAAAGTGACAGCATTAATAGCATATCAATGACTGAAATTAGTATAGTATTCTCATGATTTGGGACAAAGGCTAGTTTGCATCTGTTTAATTCTGTT
>NW_006400091.1:1438986-1444390 GCF_000299155.1 Elephantulus edwardii | reverse complement strand
AGGGTTCCAGTTTCTCCACAACCTTGCCAGCATTTGTTGCTTGCTGTTCTGTTAAATTTTGCTATTCTTACTGGGGTGAGATGATATCTCATAGTTGCTTTGAAGCAGATTGTACTTTTAACCAAAATGCTTGGTGGCTGTAGCAATTCAAATCCCCCAGTGCCTTCAAAAGAGAAAGATGGGCAGTCTCTTCCCAATGAGATTTCTCTCTGCTATTGAGTCAGAACCAACACAGATGAGTTTCTGAAGCTGTATATCACACAGGAGAAGACTGTCTAGAAATCACTTCCTAAATTAAAAATTGCTGTTGTGTACCATCAAGTGGGAATCGACTTATAGCTTATCCTCCAGTAGGTTTTCAGGGGCAGTAAATCACACAGGAGGAGATTGCTCATCCTTCTGCAGAGCAGCTGGTGAATTTGAATCGTGTGCCTTTCGGTTGGCAGCTTAGTTCCTTACCACTAAACCACAAAAGTTTCCTAAACTAAAAAAAAATAGATAAGACAAAACACATACAGGAGTTATAACAGTGTAGTCCGCAAGGAGTTGTACTGCTAAGCCAAAGTCTGGACCTCTCAGGCAGTTGGAATCTACTGCAGGAGCAAAACAGCCAATCTCCTCTTGTGCAATTAACAGTTTCTAAAACCCACTCGACGGTCAGCTATGAGTCAGTCCTGACTTGATGACAGCGAGTGAATGAGAGAGTTAAGATTTACAGCCACAGAAACCCGATGGAGAGCTGTTACTAGTTGAAGGCGCTCAGGGGCCGTGGGGAGGCAGAGAGGTTAAAGCAAGCGTATCTCCATTTTGCAACTTGTCAGTCTTCTCTGACACCAGCTCTTCCCTCCTCAGCATATATTCACTCTTCTCTGCGGAGTTGACAACTTACTGTAAAGTCACCAACAACCTACATGCTTGTGTAGTTATGTGATTTAGCAGAGTAAAGGATACAGCTCAGGATACAGTATATGAAAAGGCAAGAATAACAGGTTATAATACATGACCAATTCAGAGCAACCTAAAGAGGCACTTGTCTGAGGTATGGACGGATACCTGACGCAGACAGCGTGTCCTTCCCCAGGAATGTTCTCTATCCATGAAACTTCCTCCAACTCTAGTGTTTGGTTTTTAGAAGGGTCTCCAAACCAGAGGCCAAAAAGAAAGTCCAAACTGTTTGAAATAAAGTCACTCTTATTGTCACATTATGTCAAGCTCATAAACCTTATAGTCACATCATGTCAAGCTCTGTGCCAGCCCATGGGAAAATGAAGATGAAGATAAGATCTCTGATACTATAAAGCCTATTGTCTAGCTAATGACATACATGCAGGTATATTATTACCATTTGAATTACAAGAATGTGGAGATGGGGTACTCAGACCAACTTGGAAGTTCAAGGAAGGCTTCCTAGAGGACTGACGGCCCAAGTATTAAAAACTGAGTAAATTACACAACGTGGGTGACTCTGGAGGACATTATGTTAAGTGAAAGATATCAGTCTCAATATGACAAATACTGTATAACACCACTGTTATAAAGCAGGATCAACATGGAGGGTTGGGAGAAAAATAGGAAAAGTAGATAGATAATGAACACTGTATTGGAATAGATGAAGGAAATAACTGTTTAAAAATAATATATCATTAGGCATTATATGTAAGACAACAGTTCAGAATAAGAGGTACATTACAGAGAGGACTGGGAGATGGAAAGGGGATGGGAAGGGAAGAGAAGATTGTACAACAATGAGGGAACATTTTAAAAAAAGAGTAAACTGGGGAGGGAGAAGGGAAGAGGAGAGAGGAAAATGTGCAACAATAAATGGATGAAAATCAAACTTTTTTAAAACTTTCTTTAAAATCACAGTTAAAATTAAAAAAATTATTATTAAAAAAACCAAAAAAATAAGAACTGAGTAAAGGGGAGGAAAATGAAAAGGTCGTGGAATGAACAGATGAGCAAGGACTCTTCTGTGAGGATTAAGCTGAGAAGAAATGGAAGCAGCTGGAGAAACAGCCAAGTGATGAAGACACATTTTACCAGCGGTGCGGACTCAGTTTTCAGTGTTAGAGTTATTATGTGCCATTGAGTCACTTATGATTCATAGCAACAGTACATAGAACAGCTCTGAACCGTGCCCAATTCTGAGTCACTCTCACTAACTCCAACACACCTAATTCCATTGTCCCAGTCATCTTGTCAATCCATCTCATCCAGGTTCTTCCTCTCCTGTGTTGTCTCTCTATCATTCTAAGCATGCTATCCTTCTCCAAAAACTGGCCCCTCCTGGAAACATGCCCAAAGTATGTAAGATGGAGCTATAAAATCGTAGCCTCCAAGGAAAAACGGCAAGACTTGTAGGGGCAAAAAGGAGGGTGAGAAAACAGAAAATTTTGGGAAGCAAAACAGGTAAAGTATTTGGAGTCTTTTGGAGACTACATGCTCAGGGTTGCTAAGTTAAGAGGAGGAGCCCAAGATGACTCACTTTCTGGCTTTTTAATGACTGGATTTTTAGGTCACTACCTAATTTAAAAAACAGGAAGAGAAGCTGATATTATGATGATTAAGAGGATGATTAATTTCATTTTAAATATGTTTATTTCAAGATTTTTTAAAATGTATGTGCATGTGTGTGTCTGTTTTGTTGGTTGTAGAGACCTTAGAGAAGAGAGGAAGACTAGAAATAAAGTAATTAAGTCATAAGAGTAGATATGAGTTCCTGCAATAAGAAGTCAATTCCACAGCTCTAAACAAGATATGTCCCTAAGTGTGTACTTAAGTTCTTTCTAATCACCCGCTTGGCATCTAAGATCCAGACAATGAATAAAGATGACAGAAGAAGAATTGATGTCTTTGAGTAGTATTGGAGAAGAGCCTTTAATATCCCAAGGATTGCCAAAAGAACAGGCCGATATGTGTTGGAGAAGGTGCAACAAGAATGTTCCTTAGAAGCAAGGATGTAAAAATTTTGTCTCTCATACTGTGGGCACATTGTTAGGAGAGGTTATTCCTTGAAATAGAACACCGTCCAAATATGGAAGATCAGCAAAGGAGAGGAAGATCCTCAATGAGATAGATTGATATAGTGGCAATGGGCTCAGATGTGTTAAGGATGATGAGGATAAAGCAGGAAAGGATAGAGTCCAGATTTGTTGTTCCTAGGGTTACTATGTAAGTTGTATGCAACTTGAGGGCACCTAATAAGAACAAAGAGAAAGTACAAATTGCTAGTAAATTGGACATTTGTAACCTAGAAACTTGTTATATACAGAAGAACAATAGTGGGCTAAAGACTAAGATACAGGCAAATGAAGGGAACCTCTTGAAAAAGGAAGAACACTTCATTGCGAGTGAGGAAGAGAGCCAGGAGAGAATAGTATTGAGAAAGGCAAACCCACTGCCATCCAGCTGATTCAGACAAGGCTCTCCATCAGGTTTCTGTGACTTGTATCCTTATAGGAAGAGACTACTTATCTTTCTCTGTGGAATGCCTGATGTATTTGAACTGCTGACCTTGTGGTTAGCTGCCTGACACATTACATTCTATGCCACCATGGCTCCTTCAAAAGCAAAGAGTATAGTTAGTGTGGGAAATAAGTGGCTAATTGAAAGTGTAAACTACAAAGTATCAGGATGAACAAAAAGTGAGGCTCACACAAGAGGAGACTGCCCATCCTTCTCCTGCAGAGCAGCTGGTGGATTTGAACTGCATGCCTTTGAGACTGCAGTGTAGTTCCTTACCACTAGGCCACCAGAGTCCCCTACTAAGATTTCTGTTTCAAGATTCCTATTGGACTTAATATTGAAGTCATTTAATGACATTTAGATAACAAATCAACATGGTGGTGAAGAGGAGGGAGTTCATGGAGACAACAGATGTCTTTCCAAGTTTCTTTTCAAAAGTCTTCATATATGTTTATGATGTTTAAATATATTACAAAAAAACCACCAGAATTCTTCTATCCCCCAAAAAACTTCATTAAATTGTAATTCCATTTATTAAAGATTTTGAAATCATTTTTAACATTGCAAATTGTTTTTAATTAACTACAAATCAACATTAAAATGTTTATTGACTATAGAGAGGTGGAGAGGCAAATATCCATGTCATTTGATAACATGTTGTTGTTGTTGTTTTCAACTATTGCGTTAAACTAACTCAGAGCAGACGCTCTAGCAAGTTTTCAGAGGCCATAAATTGCATGGGAGGAGATTGCTCATCTTTCTCCTATAGAACAACTGATGGATTCAAACAACATGCCTTTGAGTTGGCAGCATATCTCCTCACTACTAAGTTGCCAGAACTCCCCACAATATGCAAACAAGGCTTAAAATTTTGAAAGCTAAACAAATATGTTGCTTAGCAACACATTACTTATATATTCAAACAAAAGCAAAGATATGACAAGCTCATAATTGAGAAAGATAGCTGTCTCTCAGAAGGAGATAGGAAACCACTAAGGATGGATAAACACGACACAAGCACAGTGTTCTAATGAAATATGCAAGGAGCTGGAGTCAGAAAATGAAAATGATTGAACTAGCTCAGCATTTCCGAAGCTGAAGAAACTGGAGAACAAATTCAAGCCTCAAGTAACAATGCTTAAGGATGCTATGGGAAGAATTTTGAATGACCCAGCAAACATCAAAAGAAGATGAAAAGAGTACACGGAGTCACTGTACAACACATGTTACTTTGAAGCCACTATTGTTTCTTGATCATGACATGATGAAGAAAATAACAGTGGCCACAAAACATAAAGGTCAAAAGAGACAAACTGCGATCAAGCTTAGGTAGCCTAGTCTATGGAATAAAGAGACTACCAATTACAGCCAGAAATGCACAAGCTGGAGAGGATAAAATTAATGAATGAGACCTTCTAAAAGATTAAATCTCTGTGCTCACCAAAACCGTTTTCCAACAGAGTGAAAAGAAAACCTACTGACTGGTAAAAAACATTTGGCAATACCATTTCAGACCAGTGTCTCATATCAAAAGTTTACAGAATCCTAGAGGGCCTCCACAAGAAAAAGACTGATAACACACATACAAAATGGGCAAAAGGTATGGAAAGACATTTCACAGAGGAAGATATTAGGATGGCCAACAAACACATGAAGAAATGCTCAAAACACTGACAATAAGAGAGATGCAAATCAAAACCACAGTGAGGTACCATCTCACAGCATAGCAGTGGCAAAGTTTAACAGAACAGCAAGTAATAACTATTGGAGAAGATGTGACAAGATAGGAATTCTTACAAAATGTTGGTGAAATTATAAAATGGTACAATCACTTAGAGCAGTTTGGTATTTCCTTAAAAAAGCTGAACACATGAGGGACTGAATAATTTAAAAGCGATGTATGATAGGGTATTATGGTTATCACAAGAGTCCACAATTA
>NW_006400091.1:1428062-1437586 GCF_000299155.1 Elephantulus edwardii | reverse complement strand
CTGTTCTGCATACAGATTGAAAAGGTACAGGGACAGGATGCATCCCTGATGCACTCTTTTCTTGATTTTGAACCATGCAGTGTTTCCTTGCTCTGCATGTTCTGAGGACTGCTTCCTGGTCTAAGTATAGGTTTTGTATAAGCACAATCAAGTGTTCTGAGGTTCCCATTTTCCTCAAGGTTAGCCATAACTTATTGTGACCCATGCAGTCAAATCCCTTTGCATAGTCAATGAAACACAGATAGACATATTTCTGGTACTCTGCTTTCTGCCAAGATCCATTTGACATTGGCAATAATGTCCCTAGTGCCACAACCTCTTCTAAACCCAGCCTGTATTTCTGCTAGTTCTTTGTCAATGTACTGTTCAAGTCTTTTCTGGATAATCTTCAGCAGGATTTTGCTTGTGTGTGATATTAATGACATTGTAGCCCAAGAAAATTAGAACTGAGACATAAACGAAGATTCATATATCAATATTCACAGCAGTATTATTCACTATCGCAACAACATAGAAACTACCTAAATGTCCAACCACACACAATTGAATGGACTGAGAAATTGTGGATGAGAAACATTTGCGTGATGAAATACCACGTAGCACGTAGGAACAATGATTTTGTTAATCACTACCTAATGTGGGAAGGACTGGAGAATATTATACTAAGTGAACGAACTCAGTCCCATAAGGATAAACACTGTATAAGACTATTATTGTAGAAATAGATAATTAATAAAATGTGTATGAAGATCCAAGGGGAGAGGGGTAGGAGCAGAGCGGTGAGGATGCTTGGGAGGTGGGAGTAATCATAGGGGCACATAATTGGATAGATGAGAGGGGATGGGAAAAGAAATGGGAAAGATCTGGTATTAAAAACAAACAATGTATATTAATTTTATAAGTAAATCAGTGTAAAATAAAAATTTTATTTATTAAGAAAAAGACACTGGTGTTGAAGGAGGAAGTGTAAGTATCTCTGAAAGAATTGGCAAAAAGCAAAGCCTCAGGAATTAATGGAATACCAATACCATTTGACATAATTCAACAAACAGATGTATCCCTGAATGTGCTCATCAGGTTGTGCCACAAAATCTGAAGGACAACTATCTGGCCAACTAACTGGAAGAGATCCATATTCATTCGCATTCCAAAACAAAAAGGTGATCCAACAGAGTGTGGAAATTATTGAACAATATCATTAATGTTACATGTAAGCAAGAACCTGATGAAAATTATCAAAAAAGAACTAGAACAGTACAACAAGAGAGAACTGCCAGATGTGCAGGCTGTGTTTAGAAGAAGCTGTGGCACTAGGCACATTGTGGTTAATGTCTGATGGACCTTAACTGGAAGCAGAGAGTACCAGAAGAATGTCTATCTGTGTTTCATTAACTATGCAAAGGTATTTGTCTGTGTGGATTACAACAAATTGTGGCTAACCTTGAGAAGAATGGGAATCTCAGACACATAATGTGCTAATATAATACCTATACTTGGACCAGGAAGCAGTCATCAGAACAGAGCAAGTTAACACTGGGAGGTTCAAAATCAGAAAAGATGTCCATCATTAATCCATTCCATCTTCATATCTTTCAATCTATATGCAGACTAGATCATCCAGGAGGCTGGGCTTTATGAGGAGAAATGTGGCATAACAACCAGTATTATGTAGGTGACACAACCTTGCTTGCTGAAACTGAGGAAGACCTGAAGCACTTACTGTAGAAGTTCAAGGATGCTTTGCTCACAATAGCGAAGAGTTGGAAATGACCCAAGTGCCCATCAACAAAGAAATGGATAGAGAAGCTGTGGTGTATTCACACAATGGAATATTATGCAGCACTGAAAAATAAGGAACTCATGAAATATTATACAGAATGGGTGACCATGGAGGACATTATGCTGGGTGAAATATCTCAGCCACAAAAGGACAAACACTGCATAATGCCACTGTTATAAAACAAGACTGACATGGGGGTTAGGGAGAAACTAAGAAAAGAAAGGATGAATAATGTATATGACATTGAAACAGATGAGGGGGAGAACTGTATAAAAAGAATATATGATTAGGTATTAATTGGCATGGCAAGAGTACAGAATAAGAGCTGCATAGTAAAGTGAACTGGAGGGAGGAAAACATGCAACAATGAATGAATGGAAATCCAAGTTCTCTATAATCTTTTATTAAAATTTCAATAAAAAAAGAATTGCAGTCTTCAATATGGATTGAAGTTCAACATGAAGGAAACAAAAGATTCTCACTTCTGGGCCAATTGGACACATCATGAGTGACAAAGAAGAGAATGAAATCGTTAATAATTTCCACTTTCTTCATTCCACAATCAACACTCATGGTACTAGCAGTCAAAAAAAAACCCCCAAATTGAAATAAAAATTTAAAAAATCAAATTACAGTGAGAAAATCTGCTGTCCGAGATATCAGTCTAGAAACTAAGGTGCACCTGATCTAAGCCATGGTCTTCACAATTACTTGCTATGCATCAGAGAGGTAGACAATGACTAAAGATGACAGAAGAATTGATGCCTTTTAGTTGTGGTGCTCTGGAAGAGTATTATGCATAACATAGACTGCCAAGAAAACATGCAGATCTGTCCTAGAGAGGGTAAAACCAAGATGGTCCTTGGAGACAAGGATTTTGAAGCTCTGTGTCACATACTCTGGGCAAGTTGCCAAGAGAGGCCAGTCCTTGGAGAAGAACATCATCCTTCGAAAGGTGGAGAGACAGTACAGAAAAGAAAGACCCTAGATGAGATTGCCACAGTAACTGGGGTAATGGGTGTAGTATGTCAGAGACAGTGGGATTGGCTCAGCATAGGACAGGGTTCAGAGCTATTATACACAGGGTTACCATGTGTAACATGCAACTCAATGGCATATAACACCACCACCACCAAGGACATTGGTAATTACATTTCCTGAATTGAGAGACAACATGAAGTGGTTAAATTATTCTCTGTATATTTTAGAGACTATATATATAGTTTTATGCATGAAATACATATAGGAGATCCAAGGTCAAAGCAGATTCTCCCCCTCCACCTTTATTATTTTGCACCAAAGAATCTTGAGACTATTTGTAGTCTAAGGGACAAAAGGAAATAAAGGGTTAGACAAGATGACGATTGATTAGGCTGAGTCCAGCAAGATGCTAGTGAGATGAGAATGTTATTAAAAGCACAGATGGAGGATTAATCTTTAAGAAGAGGGATAAGTTGGGGAAGTGAATAGGTGTGGATATAGATGACTTTGTAGGTGGAGGATAGAAACTTGAGATAATTCATGAGTTAGGATCCATGGTAAGACTTGAATGTCCTCAGGCTTGAGGAAGTGATGAAAGTCTTTAAAATATTTGTTTGAGTGACATGGAAATAAGCATTTGCTAGGAAGTCTTGTTCAGTGAAGTGGAAAGTGCAGCTTCTGTCTCGTTCTTTGGCATGGAGTAGGTTCTGAAGAAAGAAGCAAGAGATAGATCGAAAGGCCTGAGTACCTTTTTCTAAGATGTCCATCCTTTGCCCATAAAGAAGAAAGCAGAGAACTTGAATTTAGAGAAATGTTAGTGGCCCAATCCTGCACGTTTACCTCAGGGACTTTGACAATCTTTCATCAGTTACTACTGGCCTTGAGTTTCCGGGGTGGGGGTTGGGGAATCTGAATTTAATGTATTCTTTGGCTTGGCTTATAGTGTTAATCATTGGGGGGGGGAGGGGAACAAAATAAAAAAGCAACAAACCTTTTGCTCCTGTTATTTGAAAAAATAAAACACAACAAAGCCAGAAATCTTTCTTGTAAGTCCAGGAATACCCTTTTATACTAGATGCTGAGATGTCAACTCTTCAAACTTCTTTGCAAGAATACAAAATCCACTTTATTTCCATGGCTTTCTCAACCTGACTGAACTTGTCCTAACTTCATTCCAATTTTGTGAACTATCAGAAGCAGAAGCAGAAAGAGGTTTTAGGACCGACCAGAATGTAGAGATTATCACATCCAATGCACCCATGTAACAAATAAGAAAATCCTTATCCTGAAAAGTAACATATCTTATCCTAGGTCACAGAGTGAGTTCAGAGAAGTTGGGCTAAGTGTTAGATATTGGGAAAGACTAGAATTCAGCCCAAATTTGTTTAGTCTAATCAAGGGTTTGACCTTGAGTCTATCTCCCATAAATTTAAAAATCAACTCAGGAATAGGTTTCAGGCCTTGAACACTAATTAACAAAGACCAGATAAGCTGTGGGAAGATATCAAGAATATCATTCATGAAGAATGCAAAAAGTCATTACTAATAAGGAAGAAAAAGAAGAAAAGGACAAAAGGGATGTCAGAACAGACTCTGAATATTTTATTAGAGCGCTGAGAAGCCAAAGCAAAGGAAAAAAAAAATCAAGAAATTAAGTAGCTGAATAGAAGATTCCAAAGGGCTGCTCAGGACGACAAGGCAGAATATTATAATGAAATATGCAAAAGGGCTGAATTCGCTCAGCATTTCTTAAACTGAAAGAATTAAAAAAAAATAATTCAAGCCATGAGTTGCAATACTTAAGGAAGCTATAGGCAAAATATTTAATTACTCAAGAAGCATTTAAAGCTGATGGAAGGAGTATATAGAGTCATTTTACCAAAAAGAATTGGCTGACACAGAAGAATTTCAAGAAACAATATAAGAGCAAGAGGCAAAGGTGATAAAGGAGGAAGTTCAGGCTACTCTGAAGGACTTGGCAAAAAAATAAAGCCCCAGTAATTGATGGAATATCAATTGACATATTTCAGTAAACAGATGTTGCCCTGCATGTGCTCACCAAGTTGTGCCAAGAAACCTGTAGGAGAACTACTTGGCTAACTAACTAACTGGAAGAGATTTATATTTATTCCCATTCAAAAAAAAAAACAAAAAAAAAAACGGTGACCTGATAGAGTGTGGAAATTATTGAACAATATCAGTGATATCACATACTAGCAAAATACTGCTGCAGATAATCCAGAAAAGACTTGAACAGTATATTGACAGAGAACTACCAGAAATACAGGCTGGGTTTAGAAGAAGTTGTGGCACTAAGAACATTACTGCCAACGTCAGATGGATCTTGGCAGAAAGCAGAGAGTTCCAGAAGAATGTTTATCTGTGTTTCATTGATTATGCAAAGGCATTTGACTGTGTGGACCACAATAAGTTGTGGCTAACCTTGAGGAAAATAGAAATCTGAGAACACTTGATCATGCTTTTACAAAACTTAGCTCGCCGATTAAAAAATGCTTGGAAGCAGGAGTGGCATTCACTTCTGAAATAGCTTGCTTCCGAAAACCCTCTGAACCTGGAGAAAAGATGAAAGTTATACAAGTGTTCAGGTCTTTTGTTCATAGGGTCATTATGAGTCACCTACGACTCAATGGCACTTAACAACAACAACATACTTGGACCAAGAAGCAGTCCTCAGAACAGAGCAAGGAAACACTGCATGGTTCAAAATCAAGAAAAGAGTGCATCAGGGATGCATCCTGTCCCTGTACCTTTTCAATCTGTATGCAGAACAGATCATTTGGGAAACAGGGCTTTATGAAGAGGGCTTTCATCAAGATTGGATGGAGACTCAATAACAACCTATGATATGCAGATGACACAACCTTGCTTGTTGAACTTGAAGAAGACCTCAAGCACTTGCTGCAAAAGGTCAAGGACTGTAGTCTTCAATATGGATTGAAGCTCAACATCAAGAAGACAAAGATTCTCACCACTGGGCCAATTGGCAGCGCCATGGTAGATGGAGAAGGGACTGAGGTTGTTAGCAATTACAACTTGCTCGGATCCACAATCAACACTCTTAACACCAGCAGTCAGGAAATCAAAAGATGAATTGCATTGGGAAAATCTGTTATCATGGACCTCTCCAGAGTGCTGAAGAGCAACGATGTCGGTGTAGATACCAAGGTGCACCTAATCCAGGCCATGGTTTTCCAATTACTTGTTATGCTTCAGAGATTTAGACAATGACTAAGGATGTTAGAAGAAGAATAAGATGCCTTCAAGTCATAGTACTGGAGAAGAGTCTTGAACATACCATGGACTGCCAAGAAAACAAATAGGTCTGTCTTGGAGAGGATGAAACCAAGTCTCTCCTTGGATGGTAGGATTTTGAAGCTCCATCTCACTTACTTTGGGCATGTGTCCAGGAGAGATTGGTCCATGGAAAAGGACATCATTCTTGGAAGGGTGGACAGACAGCTCAGGAGAGGGAGACCCTGGATGAGATAGATTGATATAGTAACTGGGGCAATGGGGGTTGGTGTGTTGGAATTAGTGAGACTGGTCCAGGACAGGGAAGAGTCCAGAGCTGCTGTGACCAAATGGCACATAACATACTATGACAGGTTTGGAAGCAGGAGTGGCAACCACTTCCTAAATAACATGCCTCTTGAAACTCTATGAACTTTGATAAATGCCAACAGTTGTAGAGAGGTTTCAGGCCTTTTGTTCATAGGGTTGCTATGAGTTGTGCTCAACTCAAAGGCAATCAACAACAATCAAGGGTTCCAGTTAAATATGCCTAATTCTCATGAAGGAGGCAATGAAAGCAGGACCATCTGGGAAGCTGTTTCAGATTCATTCTCTCGAATACTCTTTTTCTGCTCTTTATCCCAGAGGTTACAGCTCATGACAATGACTCTTTCACCCATGTGCAGGTCATCTATGGATTATAAACTCTTTGCAGGCTTTTCTTCAACACTTAGCTTCAAAAACTCAAACTCAAACCCCTACCATCCAGTCAATTCTCGCTCCTAGCAGCCATCTATTAGGTTTCTGAGGCTGCCAGTCCTCCTCTAGGGAGCAACTGGTGATGTTCACCACAGACTTGAGTCTTTTGGTTGGCAGTGAACATGCTAACACTATGTCCCATAGTTCCTATTGTTTCATAGGAAGGAATCATATGATGAACAAGTTCAGTCCCTTGTTCTTGGTCTTATTTCCTACAGAGAAAATTACAGTGGTAATGACACACTGTCCAGTGTTGAAGAGGGTGTTGGCCTCCAGAAAAGACCCTCTCAATTACACATCTTGACTAACAAGCAGGGCTATGTAGGCAATTGAGAGCTTTCAACATTGCACTTTGTACTTCCCTTTATTCTATTTACAAAATCTCACAAAAAAGGGAGTGGTGCTGATCTCCTTGATTGTGAAAAAGCTGAATCAGGCAGTAGTTGGCTAGATTCCAAAACAAATTAGACAAGAAAATGTCTAAGTGTTTCTGATGACAAGGACAGATTCATAGCGTTGGGCTGTGGTGTTAGAGAAGAGGATTGAAGGATTGCCAAAGGAACAAATATGCCTTGGAAAAGGCACAGCCAGAGTGCTCCTTGGAGGCAAAGATGATGAAGCTTCCAACTTTGAGTATGTTGCTAGGAGAGACTGTGCTTTAGAAAGGGACATCATGTTTGGGGAAGTGGAGGGATGGTGAAGGAGAAGACGAGACCCTCAGCCTGCAGTTGGATTGATACAGTAGTGCAGCAATGGGTTTGAGGGTGTCAGAGATTGTGAGGATGGTACAGGGTTCAGATCTGTTTTTAGGGTTGCTTTGATTTGTATTTGATTTGATGGAATCTAACAACAACAATAATAATAAAATATGCAATGAAACCCCACAAATCAAACAGCTATTACATCCCATTAAAAAGATACTCGGGTTCTGCCCTTTCAAAGTTAGGGTGAAGTCCAACAGTGCTATTTCCCCTCCCTGCCTCACCAGGAACCAGCTATCCCAAAGCACAGGACAGCAGCCTTTGGAGGGATTACAGTACATATAAAAGTACAGAGAGGGAACTAATGTTAATCAAACACTTATTTTAGTCAACTCCTACACACGTAGGTAACTTAACAGCACATAACAACTACACATGTCAATTAAACCTCACAAGAGCCATTTGAACTAGTTAATTTGGTCTCCGTTTTAGACAAAATACTACTGAGATTCAAAGGAAGGGAACTTGTTCAAGGCATTATTGGTAGAAATAACACAACCAGACTGAACTTGTCTGACACATTCTACAGTTCAAGTTCTTGCTGTGATGTACAATGTTTCACTTTAAAGGGAAATTGAGGTGTTATGCCACGATTGAATCCCCCAGAGGACACCAGGGAGCCGAAATCGGTGCAAGAACATGAGGGATTTTATTACAAGCTCTTGAGCAGGGACTCTACAGACACCCAGATGCAGCGGCCACATGGCAGAACCTCCAGCACTTTGAGACAAGGGTTTTTATTGGTGTTGGGAGTGGCAAAGACTGAAAGAGCGGCAGGAAGATTCAAGGAGATTGGGGAACTTGTGAGGTAAGATGGATGTGGCGTGTAGCAATTGGCTAATTTGAAAATAATCTGGCTTGTTAGCAAGGGTGTGAACATTTGGCATACTCTGATTGGAGTAAGTTTCATACAGGAGGAGTTAGAGTCACTTCTTTGTTCCTGAGGTCCTTTCAAGAAGTGAACTCGAAAAACAAGGACAAAGGACTTAAGATGGTGGCCAGATCAGAGATATATATAACAAATTTTGATTCTTACAGAGGAACACGCATTTGCTTTCAGAAAGCCTGGGGGAATAGAGCAGCATCTAAACCAGTGTAACATTTTCTTGAAGCCTTTTTACAAGGCAGCCTGTCTCAACCTCATTTAAGAGCCGATTCATGGCCTTCCTGAGACTCCTGGGCAGACAGGACTACAGTGCCTGGCTGGTTTGATTTTTAAGTGCCCTATTCTTTTACATTTCAATTGTATTTCTTGGTGAGGAAGGTGGGAAAGGCAGGATACTCAGGGTCAGTAACTATACTTTTTGCATTTTATTTAATGGAGGTTAGAGCCAAAAGGGAGAAGGACACCACTATATAGGTGTGTCACCCTGTGCAGACTCCAGTAGAATTAGCAGCCACGTGGAGGTGGCACTACCCAGCCAGGGTAGCTCTAAGAGATTAGGGCTAGTGCTGAAGGCTAATGGAAAGTATACAGAGCAAACTCTGCATTAAGGTTATCAGAGTGTTCCAACATTTGCAACCGTGTGTATTGAAGGGTTGAATTTCATAAATTCTGATAGTCCACAATGAACCATGAATAGGAATTGGGGGAAAATGTTACAGTCATATGTCCTGGAGGACCCAAAGGTCACATGAGGAGTGCAAAGACAGAGAGAGCCTTTCCTAGTCTAAGGATGCATTAAACAGCTTTCCCAGACTAGGCTCTTAGAGGTCATTTATAAAACCCAGATAGAAATAGACAAAAGGTGAGCGGGAATGGGGTCATCTGCATAACAATCTTATCAAGACCAACTCGGGTTTTTTAATGAGACAACATGATAACCCAGGAAATATACATGTGTGCCAAGAAATCTGGAGAACAACCACTTGGCCAACTGACTGGAAGAGATCGATACTTGTTCCTATCCCAAAGAAAGGTGACCCAACAGAATGTGGAAACTACAGAACAATCTCACTGATTTCACATGCAAGCAAGAGTTTACTGAAGA
>NW_006400091.1:1421872-1427047 GCF_000299155.1 Elephantulus edwardii | reverse complement strand
GGACATCATGCTTGGGAGGGTGGAGGGACAGCGCAGGAGAGGAAGGCCCTCTATGAGGTGGATTGATTCAGTGACTGGGATAATTGGGATGGGAGTGTTGGAGACAGTGTGATTGGCACAGGACAGAGCGGAGTTTAGAGCTGTTGTACATAGGTTCGCTATGAGTCGCAGGCGACTCGACGGCACACAACAACATTCATGCTGTTGGGCAAATGGAATAGATCCTGAAGCAATCAATAACGTGGAGTCTGACCAAATCTGCAACAGAAATATTGTCTGCCTCAGTTCTCGCCAGAGAGAGAGAAGAGAGAATATAGATAGAAGTAGAGATGATATATAGATATATAAACAGAGATAGAGAAATAGATATAGTTTTAGATAGATAGATAGATAGATGATAGTGATGATAGAGATAAGAGATAGAGATGAGAGAGATACATAGATATACATGCATTAACTGCTTTTCTACCTATGCGTGTGATAATTGCTCATCTCAGAATTCCACCCACACTACTAATGCTTTTTTGTTTTTCAAGGAAGCTTTAGTGACAATCCTTCTTATTGATTCCAGTAACACTGAATAAAAATTCTCTCCTTTATCTTAAAATGTGTCATATCCACACTCTAATGAAATATTTATTATATGTATCAAATAGTTAATAATTAATCTGCCTTGGACAAAAAATATTCTCCAAACAGAGCAAAGGAACACTGAAAAATTTAAAATCAATCTATATGCTGAGTAAATAATTTGAGAGGATGGCCTTTATGCAGAAGAATGTGCCATCAGAATCAGACGAAGACTCATTAGCAACCGGTGTTATGTAGATGACACAACCTTGTTTGCTGAAAGTAAAGAGAACTTGAAACACTTGCTGCAGCAAATCAAAAGACCACAACTTTAAATGTGAATTATAGGTCAACATCAAGAATACAAAAATTCCTTACCCTGGGATCAACAGACAACAGCATGATAGATGGAGAAAAGATTGAGGTCATTCATGATTTCACATTACCTGAATCCACAATCAACACCCTTGATACCAGCAGTCAAGAAATCAAAAGACATGTTGCATTGAGAAAATTTTCTGTCAAGGACCTCTCCAAGGTGTTAAAGAGTAATTATATCAGTTTAAAGACTAAGGTGCACTTGATTTAAGCCATGATCTTTTTTATTATTTGCTATGCATCTGAAAGTTAGACAATGAATAAGGATGATAGAAAGATAATCACTGCCTCTGGGTTGTGGTGTTGGAGAAGATTACTGAATATCTGCTAAAATAACAAATATGTCCTGGAGAAGGTGCAGCAAGGGTGCTCCTTGGAGACAAGGATATTGAAACTTAATCTCACAAATATTGGGCATGTTGTTAGGAGGGGTCAGTTCTTGGAAAAGGACATCATGCTTGAAAAGGTTGAGGGTCAGCAAAGGCAGGGAACACCTTCAACAAAATAGATTGACTGCAGCAAGACATCTGAATTTGTCAGGGGTGGTGAAGATAGCACAGGTCTATCACTCTTAAGGTCACTATGAGTTGTACTCTATTTAATAGCACCTACCAACAACAACTTGTAGGTTATGCTATTCTTTAAGTATTGATGAAATCCACTTTCTAAAGGAAAAGTGGCAAGGGTTTCAAGACAGTTCAAAGAGGGCAGTGAAGAGTCTTTTCAACAAATGGTGCTAGATATCCAAATGTAAACAAAACCAGATCCCCACTACACCTTATATAAAAATTAAGTCAAATAGCCATAAATATAAGAACAAAACTCTTAGTAGCAAGAATAAGAATAAAATGTTAAGACTCTTATTTGGGGGTCAGGCAATAATTTCTAATAGCTGACTCTCCCATTGGGTTTTCAGTCACTGTAAAATACATGAGAGGTGATTGCCCATCTCCTCTCCTGTGGAGAAACTCGTAATGGCACAGCAATTTACCACTAGTCCACCAGAGCTCCCTGTATCTCTAAAGAAGATATGTAAGAGTGTGAAGACATAAAAGCTCAATAAATGTGTGGAAAAGATGTCTAAATTCAGACTAGTCACTCAAATTCACTGACTTCTTCCACTGAGTTTCCAAGTCTGTACATATACCACAGAATCCCTGGAGCTCTTGTTGGCAAGGAGGTCATGAATTTAGAGTTTATAAGGCACTGGTTCAAATCCACCAGCAGCTCTGCAGGAGAAAAAAGGGCACTCTTGCCCTGCACAATTTACTGTCTCTGAAAACTTGTCAGAGGGTAAGCTATGAGTCAGTTCAGGTTATGACAACAACAAGTTATAGGTTCTGGTTATAACTCAACAGATTATAATAACAACTACAAAAATTATAGGATTTTAAGATGCTGTGATTGTATGATTGTGTTGTGGCTGCATTTCCAATGCCACTTTGGGAAGAAGTCTCACAGTTCCTCAAAATGTTGCAAGTAAGAGTTAACACATGATTCAGTGATTTCATTCCTAGTTATATGTTCAGCTTTATGGGTAACTTCTCATCTTACATGACATTAAAGAACTTTCGGTCAAAAAAAATCTTGATAAATTTTTGCTATACTTTATTTTGGTCTCTTACTGTTCTGGAATTTTGACCACATGCACATTCATCCATTTGATGATGCTCATATAACCCTTACGCTTCATTCTTTTTTAACTTTTTTTCTGGTTGTTCTTCTAACAGACCGATGCCAATGGATTTGTTCTCTATTTTGTCTATCCTCACATCCAACAATTCAGTTCTACTTCTTTGTTGTTCCAATGTGTCATCTAGTTTTGAAATATACAGTGTTGAGAGGTGGAAGAAGACAGTCAGATCTGGGTAAAGCTGATATTGGATCCTCCATTCATTGTTGTTGGGTGCTGTTGAACAACAACTCATAACAGTTCTTTTGGTGATAGATTGCCCTATCCTATGCCAGCCTCATGATCTCTGCCATGCTCGAACCCTTTTTTTGCAGTCACCATGTCAACCTATCTCATCAGGAGTCTTTCCCTCTTTCTCTGATCCTCTGCTTTTCTCAGCATGATATTTTTGTTCAAGCCCTTGGTAGCTCCTGACAACATGTCCAAAATATGAGATAAAGTTTCACCTTGTTTGCTTCTAAGGAGCACCTGGCTGCATTTCTTCCATGACAGACACAATTCTTTGGGAAGTCCATGATATAGTCAACACTCTTTGCAAACACCACAATTCAAAGGCATCAATTGTTTTTATCTTCCTTCCAACTCCCACATGAATATGAGGCATTTCCAAAATACCATGGCATGAGTCAGAGGCACCTTAGTCTTTAAATTCCCATCCCTATTTTTTATCACTTTAAAAGAAATCTTTGACAGCAAATTTGCCCAATGCAACATGTCTTTTGATTTCTTAACTGCTGCAACCATGGGTGTTAATTGTGGATCTAAGTGAAGTAAAATCTTTGACAATATCCATCTTTTTTCCATTTGTCATGATGTTGCCTATTGGTCTGTTTGCAGGAATATTTGTTTTCTTGATGTTGAGGTGTAATCAATATTGAAAGCTGTAGTGTTTGATCTTATCAGTACAAACTTTAAGTCAAGCATAGGTGAGTCTTTCTCCAATTCTGAGGTTACATTCTTTTTCATGTAGTCCATCTTCTTTAACTATTTACTCAGCATATAGATTGTATATAACAACAACAACATAAATTGGATAAATATGCAGAACGAACATTACAGTGACACACACATTTTCTGATTTTAAACCATATAGTGTTCCCTTCTTGGTGAGCACGTCAAGGGCAGCATCTATTTACTAAAATATGTCAATTGTTATTCCCTCAATTCCTGAGGTCTTGACCCAAAAAAGGGTAATCCAACAGCATGTGGAAATTATCAAACAATATAACTAATAACACATGAAGGCAAAATTTAGCTGAATAATTAACCAAAAGTGACTGGAATAGTACATCAGCAGAGAACTACCAGAACTACAGGCTGGGTTCAGAAAAGGCCATGGCACAAGGGGTATCACTGCCAACATCAGATGGATCGTGACCAAAAGCAGAGCGTACCAGAACAATGTCTATGTTTCATTGACTACACAAAGGTATTTGTCTGCGTGGATCACAACAAATTGTGGCTAACCTTGAGAAGAATGGGAATCCCAGAACACCTGATTGTGCTCATATGAAGCCTACACCTGGATTAGTCATCAAACCAGAGCAAGGAAACACTACATGGTTAAAATCAGGAAAGGAGTGCATCAGGATACGTCCTGTCTCCATACCTTTACAATCTATATGCAGAACAGATCATTGGGGAGGCTGAACTTCTATGTAGAGGAATGTAGCATCATGATTGGAGGAAGACTCATCAACATTGTTTTACAGAGATGACACTGTCTTGCTTGCTGAAACTAAGGAGGACCTGAAGTAACTGTTACAGAAAGTCAAGTGATGCAGTCTTCAATATAGGTTGAAGTTCATCATCAAGAAGACAAAGATTCTCACCACTGGGCCAACTGGCAACCTCATGAAAGATGGAGAAGATATTGCGGTTGTTAGCAATTACAACTTGCTCGGCTCCATAATCAACACTCTTGTTGACACCAGCAGTCTGGAAATCAAAAGATTAATTGGATTAGAAAAGTCTGTGGCCAGGGACCTCCAGAGTGCTAAAGTGCAAAGATGTCAGGCTAGAGACTAAGGTGTGCCTGATCCAAGACATGGTCTTAGCAATTACTTGTTATGCTTCAGAGAGCTGTACAATGAATAAAGGTGACAGGAGAATTGATACCTTTGAGATGTGATGTTGGCTAAAGAATTGAACATACCATGGACTGCCAAGAGAACAAACAGGTCTATCCTGAAGAGGGTGGAAACAACTTGATATCTGGAGACAAGAACTATGAAGCTTCAACTCACATGTTTTGGGTATGTTGCCAGGATAGACCAGTTCTTGGAGAAGGACATCATGCTTGGAAGAGTGCAGGGACAAGCAAGAGAGAAAGAGCCTGGATGGGATGGAATCGACACAGTGACTGGAGTAATAAGGGTATGTCTGGTATTATCTGCTTCCAGTCAGGATCCATCTGTTTTCAGCAATAATAGCCCTTATTCTATGAACTCTTCTGAATCCAGATTCAATTTCTGGCAGCCCCTTGATGAGAAATTCTTCTAGACCTTTAAAAAAATATTCAGAATCGGGACACA
>NW_006400091.1:1388736-1389944 GCF_000299155.1 Elephantulus edwardii | reverse complement strand
CTGTCCCTCCTTACAACATGTCCAAAGTATATCAGATGAAGCCTCAGAATCCTTGCCTCCAAGGAGCAGCCTGGTTTAATCCTCTCTACGATGAATCTGTTTGTTTTCTTGGCAGTTCATGGTATATTCAATACTCTTCTCCAGCACCACAGTTCAAAGGCATCAGTTCTCCTTCTATCCTCCTTAGTCATTGTCCAACTCTCTGATACATAACAAGTGATTGCAAAGACCATAGCCTGTATCAGACACCATTGCTCTTTCAGTATCCTGGAGAGGTCCCTAACAGAAGACTTTCCCATCGCAATATGTTTTTTTATTTCCTGGCTACTGGTGCCAAGAGCGTTGACAATGAAGCCAAGCAGACTAAAGTTGTTAACAATCTCAATCTCTTCACCTTACATCCTGATGCTCCCAATTGATCCAGTGGTGAGAATCTTTGTCTTCTTGACATTGAGCTTCAATCCATACTGAAGGCTGCAGTCCTTGATCCTCTGCACCAAGCGCTTCATGTCCTCCTCAGTTTCAGAAAGCAGGGTTGTGTGATCTGCATAACGCAGATTGTTAATAAATCTCCCACCAATTCCGATGCCACACTTCTCCTCCTAGAGCCCAGCCTCCCGGATAATCTGTTCTGCATACAGGTTGAAAAGGTATGGAGATAGGATGCATCCCTGGCATACGCCTTTCCCAATTTTGAACCATGCAGTGTTTCCTTGCTCTGTTCTGACAACTGCCTCGGTCCAAGTATAAGTTTTGCATTAGAATGATCAAGTGTTCTGGGATTCCCATTCTTCTGAGTCAGCCACAGTTTATATGATCCACACAGTCAAACACCTTTGCATAATCAATGAAGCACAGGTAGACATTCTTCTGGTATTGCCTGCATTCAGCTAAGATCCATCTAACATCAGCTCTAATATCCCTAGTACCACTACCCCTTCTAAACTCAGCCTGGACTTCTGGCAGTTCTCTGCTGATGTGTGTGCTGTTCCAGTCGTTTTTGGATAATCTTCAGTAGAGTCTAGCTTGCATGTGAAATCAATGATATCCTTCTATAGTTTTCACACTCTGTTGGGTCACCCTTCTTTGAAATGGGAACAAACATAGAGCTCTTCCAGTCAGTTGGCCAAGTGGTTGTTCTCCAGATTTCTTGGCACAACTTGGTGAGCACATCCAGAGCAGCATCTGTGAGCTGAAATATGTCAGTT
>NW_006400091.1:1387610-1388360 GCF_000299155.1 Elephantulus edwardii | reverse complement strand
TTTTCTTCCTTTTCTGTCTTTGTAATGACTGTTTGCACTCTTTCTGGATGATACATTTGACATCCCCCCACAACTCATCAGGTCTTCACTCATTAGTGTTCAAGGCCTCAAGCCTGTTCCTGAGATAGTTCTGAAATTACGATGGGATGAACTCAAAGTCATATTTTGGTTCCCGTGGATTCGGTTTAATTTTCCTCATCTTCAGCTTGAACTTGCATATGAGTGACTGGTGGCCTATACCACAATCAGCTCCTGGCCTTGTTTTCACAGCTGATATTGAGCTTCTCCAGCGTTTTTATTCCACAGATGTAATTGAAAGACCCTTGACCAGGTGAAATCATGTGGTGACTGCCACAGTGGGCTCTAGTGTGTCAGGAAGGGTGATGATGGTGCAGGATAGGACAGAGTTCAGTTCTGTTGTTCACAGAGTCACTGGTATTGGGAGGGGAAGTCTGGCAGTGTAGCCCATAGGCAGTTGCACTGCTAACCTGAAGGCCATGTGACTCCAGTGGTTCTGATCCACCTGCAACTCCACAGGAGGAATGTGGAAATCTGTGTGATTTTCACCCCTTGGAAGAGCAGCTTTGAGTTCAAACTGCACAGCAGTGAGCTGAGAACACAGCAGGAAACCCCACAGTCCCTGCTCTCACAGGTTTGCCTTACAAAATCACAAGGATATTCCTTCTTGAGCTAGGTCTTTGAAATAGAAATGATAGCGATAGAGAGAGGGAGAAGGAGAGGAAGGGGTGT
>NW_006400091.1:1382134-1387510 GCF_000299155.1 Elephantulus edwardii | reverse complement strand
TCCAAGGTGGTGCCCTGAGGTCACAGGGCTTTGGTGGGGGTTGAGATGTGTGGTTGTGGAGCTGCCTAAACTGCCATTCTTGATCTTCACCAGTTTGGAGAGGTCCCTGACAGCAGATTTTTTCAGTGAGGCCCATCTTTTGCTTTCTTTACTGCTGGTACCAAGAATGTTAATTGTGCTTATATGTAGGATGAAATATTTGACAATTTTAATCTTTTCTCCGTCTACCATGAAGTTTCCTATTGGCTTGGTGAAAATTTTTGTTTTCTTGATGTTGAGATGTAAACCATATTGAAGGCTGTATAGATTTAGATCTTTTGCAGCAAATGTTTCAAGACTTCTTCACTTTAAGCCAGCAAGGTTGTATCATCTGTATAATACAGGTTGTTGATGAATCTTCCCTCAATTTTGATGCCACGTTCTTCTTTACAAGGTCTGGCTTCTCGCGTGATTTGTTCAGCATACAGATTGAATAGGTGTGGTGAAAGGATACAGCCCTGACACGAACTTTTCTTGCTTTTAAACTATGAGAGTTCCCTTGTTTTGTTTGTACAATAGCCTCTTGATCTGGTATAGGTTTCACATGAGCACAATTTAGTGCTCTGGGATTACAATTCTTCTCAATGTTTTTTTGTTGTGTTCCAACGAGTCAGAACTGACCCACAGCTGACCGACCCTTTAGTGGGTTTTCATGGGAGGAGATTGTCCATTTCCTTTCTGTTCATTTTTATTTGATACTGATTTGCATATAAAGTTCAGTATACATTGTGTTTCCTGCTATCCATTACTCATACTGTGTTTCATACAATCATTCCCAGTTATTATGTTTTATAAAATTAATCACCATTCATCTATGCCCACAGTTACTCTTTCCAGATTCCTATTGAATCTCTACCATTCCCTTCACTCATAAAATTGTGCAACCCTGTTATTTACCCCCCATCCATCCTCACCCCTCTACTCCACCCCTTCCCCACCCATACACATTTTACTAGTTATCCTTCTATTTTTCAGTAATGGTCTTATGCAGTATTTATCCTTAAATAAACTGAGTTAGTTCACTCAGCATAATGTTCTCCAGTCTCTCTTGAGCTATGTAGTATTTAATTTCAAAATCATTGCTCTAGTGCTGCATAGTATTCCATCATGTGAACGTGCCACAATTTCTCAATCCATTCAATTTTGTCTGGACATTTGGGCTGTTCCATGTTCTTGCAATTGTGAATAACACTGTTATGATCACTGGTATATAAGTCTCCATTTGTGTCTCAGTTCTAATTTCCTTGGAGTATATTCCTAGCAGTGGAATAGCCGGATCATATGGAATTTCTATATTCAGCTTTTTGAGGAAATGCCAGACTGTCTTCCAGAGTAGTTGTACCATTTTACAATCCCACTAACAGTGTATGAGAGTTCCAATCTCTCCACATCATCTCCAACATTTATTGTTTGCTGTCCTGTTAAACTTTGCCACTGCTACTGGGGTGAGATACTATTTCTTTGTGGTTTTGGCTTGCATTTCTCTTATCATATGATTTTAAGTATTTCTTCATGTGTCTGTCTTTCCATGACATTTGCACATTTTGTAATTGTGCTATCAGTCTTTTTTTCTGGTGGAGGCCCTGTAGTATTCTCTAAACTTTTGTTATGGGACCCTTGTCTGTGACAACATTGCCAAATGGTTTTTTTCCTAGTCAGTAGGTTTTCTTTACACCCTGTTGGGGAAAAAAGGTTTTTTATGCACATAGGGACTTAATCTTTAGACGAACTCATTCATCAATTTTATCTTCTCCTGGTTGTGTGTTTGTCAGCCTCTTTATGAAATAGTGAGACCTTCTAAGTTTGGTCCCATTTTATCTCTTATGATCTTTATGATTTGGGAATTTTCCCTTAGGTCTCTAATCCACACTGAGTTGAGATTTTTGTGGATTCTGTTTCCGCTTTCTGCAGATAGCAGTCCAGTTTTGCCAACACCATTTGTTGAAGAAGTTGTTTCTCCATTTTGATAGTTTTGTTTCTTTGTTGAATATCAGTTGACCACAGATAGATGGCTTAATTTCTGGGTTCTCAATTCTGTTCCTTTTATATACATTATAAGATAAAAGGTACTACAAACCCACACCTCATGGAAAGTATACTTGCATCCCAGTAGGGCTGTCACCTGAGTGAGGGCATTGCAGCCTAGCTCTGTTTCTTAGCACTGATTATCACATCAGATCTCCTCATGCAGTGATTACATCATTGCATAACAGTCAAACCATTGAGAATTGTTGCCCAGCCAAGTTGACACCAAGCCAAGTATTTTAAGGGAACAAAGTTCAGTCCATTCTTACAGGCCTTAATTTGCATTTTCAAATTAGAGTAAGAAAACATTGGCTAATGATTCAATTAAAAGTATAGTGTAGCTATGATGAAAATGTAAGAGTGCAAGAGAGCAAGAGGCTGTAAAAGAACTCATCTTTTACGCTAGGGATTTGGCAGATAATGCTTGAAAATGATAAATTAGTAAAAGGCGACATACACAAAATAACCCCAAGTGGTTTCATCAAGGTACAATACAAGGTGGGGTTTTTTTAGTCTTTTGTTATTTGTTTGTTTGTTTTTTGTTTTTTGTTATTTGTTTGTTTGTTTTTTGTTTTTTGTTTTTTGTTTGTTTGTTTGTTTGTTTTGTTTTGTTTTTTTACTATAAGCCTTCTGGTACAATTGTATCAAAGTATATGTCAGTACATCTTTTCTAAAAATTTAAGTGTTTATGTTCTTGATTGAGGATGGAGAGCTCAGCTGTAAGTGTGGAAGGCAGGGCCAGCTCTCACAATTTGACTAGCCAGTTTCAGTGGTTGCGCCCTTGCAGGGCCAGGCCACAGGGCCAGTAGAACCTTATGTTCCCAGCCCGTGTTCTAGATCACTGCTAGTCTCCCTCCCCTGCAGTCTGGTCACCACTAAGACCCTGGGAAAAAGACCTCTTTTCTTCTCAATAAATTCTAACACTCCTAATTTTGATCCTGTAGTTTATTTTAGAATAAAGTAGTATTTGTAGAATTTATTTTAATTTTATAAAATTTAGATTATAGTGACCATATATGATCTATCTCTCTGTGTGTGTCTTTTAGTACTATTTTAACTCTCAATACTAAAAAAAGTTTTGATTCAAAAGAAATTTTAACTCTTGCACATCTAAGTCCTGTATTTCAGGTGAAAATGACCATTTTAATAGACATGGTTTTAATTATATAAGATTTATTGCCAACTGCTATTAGTTGATCTTTTTCATCTTAATTTCTGAAGCCCTGTAAGTTATTAACTATTTGTCATAGATGCTACATTTCCCCCAACTTATTTTCCCTATAATGTTTATGTATTAAAATATTTTTTCTTTCTTTTATACTTTCCTCCTTTCCTTTTATGCTTAGGAAGGTTTTTCTCCCCTAGAGTTCCATCTTTTTTTCCCCAGTCCTTTCATGCACCTTCCTTTCTTTAAGTTGTAGGTTCAGGGGGCATACTTGTGGTCACATGTTTCACTCAGAAGACATTCCTTAAGTAACATTCACACGTGGGCTTATTTTATGAGAATGACATGATCCTTCTTAGTATGGCTTATGATTTAGAATCCTTAACCATGTATTGTGTTTTTGTCAAAATGTATCTGTTCCTTCATCCAGTCACTAAAGCCATCTTCTAATTTTCAGGTGTCCCAGAAGCCAGATGGCAAACTTCAAGGGCCATGCTCTCCCAGGGAGTTTCTTTCTGATAATTGGACTTTGGTGGTCAGTGAAATACCCACTTAAGTATTTTCACCAAAGGAGGAAGAAGAGCCAACTCAATCATAATTATGCACGTCTGGAGATAACTGAAGCAGCTGTCAGGACTGTGTTTTCAGTCATTGGTAAGAGCCAAGGCTATTTGGTCCCGAGAACCTCCCCATCACATCAGACCTTCATTTTCTGGGCCCCATGAACCTGATGATTCTACTGGCAGAGGGAGTAGCTGGAGTTACTGTGGGAAAGGGAGAATTGCCAGGGACAATGAGACTGAAAGAATCAATCTTCATCTCTTACTCCAAGAAACTGAAAGATAGCGCAGGAAAAGACATGCAATTGGCTACTAGGCCAAGTATGTTATCATGCGGCATCTACATATACAGAGATTTGTCATATTAATAGTTAATCATGTCTCATATCATAATGTTGTTGTTAGGTGCCATCGAGTCCCTTGTGACTCATAGTGACCCTATGTACAATAGCGCTGATACCTGCTCTATCCTGTACCAACTTTACTGTTTCTGATGCACCTACCCTCATTACCCGAGTCATGGAATCAATATATCTCATCTTCTCTTTCTCTGTTCCTCCACCCTTCTAATCATGATGTATCTCTACAAGGACTGATCTCTCCTTGAAAGAGGCCCAAAGTATGTCAGATAAAGCCTCAGAATCCTTGCCTCGAAGAAGCAGCCTGGTTTCACCCTCTCCAGGATGAACCTGTCTGTTCTCGTGGTAGTCCATGTACATTCAACATTCTTCTCCAGCACTACATACATTCTTAAAAACTATCAAAGTACATATAAAAAATTATCCCTGTGGAAAAAAAATTTAACATTTTTTGTCCTAATAAGGAGATACAAATAAAAATAGAAAAAGAAATGATGAGAGATTAGTTTCGTGTACATGAATTTTGAGACAGTACTGAGTGGATTTAAGATTCATTGTAGAAATATCTTTTTTTTTCCTTCTCCAATTGTCTTGCCTACTAACATGTTGCAGGAGTTAGAACACAACTCACTGGCATATTCCCTATCCCTGGTGATTACAGACAGGGAGCTTATGGTAGAAGGCTAGTCAGAAATGGACTGTGGAATACACTTTAAAAGTCAAGGTAAGGACTGTCGGAAAGTTTCTGTGACTCTGCTCCATCCCAGACCACTCCTTCCAGTTCCTACCTCATTACACTCTTGAGTTTTCTCGAGAGCAGAGCAGTGGCCAAAGGAAGAAGTCTTCTTCCTAGGAATCAGTCTATGGCGGGCTGTGGCATTCCTCTACTGGTGGTGTCGGTCTATGCAGCTTTCTTTTCCTAATCCAGCTCAGGAATCCCGCACACCCTAATTCCACCCACCAGTCAGTCAACCTGAAGAATGATGTTCTCCTCTTTCTGGAGTGGGAAGTGATGGGGGTAGGGGAAAGCATCAATTTCACTCAAAGAGAACTAGAAAGATGATGATATTTGGAGTAAAAATAATTCTTATTCCATAAGTATATCCTGACCTCGGACCATATACCAGGAATTAATTGTTCTAAGTCTTAGAGAAGGACACGATGCTAGGATGGGTGGATGGTTGGTGAAAAAGAGAAAGACCCTTGTTGTTGTTATGTGCCGTCGAGT
>NW_006400091.1:1373262-1379633 GCF_000299155.1 Elephantulus edwardii | reverse complement strand
CGATAGAGAGAGGGAGAAGGAGAGGAAGGGGTGTATCTCTCTTTTTGTGTCTGTGTCTGTGTGTATGTGTGTGTGTGTGTGTGTGTGTGTGTGAGAGAGAGAGAGAGAGAGAGAAAGAGAGAGAGAAAGGGGCTGGCTTAAACAAATATTGTCAAAGGAGACCTATTCCAGCCTTCCCCAAGAACATTTTGATTGAGGCAAATCTTGTACTTTTCTGAGGAGGGGGTAAAAGAAGAGGAAGGAACTGAGAGATACACTATGTCCCAGATTGCTTGAGCTTCTGGCCAGTCTTGCCTCTCAGAGACACATTGTAACTAGTAACCATGTCTAGGACTTCCACTTTTCCCTCCCAGTGTTGAGGATGCAGAGCTGGAAGAAACCCTGCTCACAGACAAGATGCAAAGCTAAAAAGAGCACCCACTAGCACCTGCCCCACGGGCAGAGTAGAGGTTTTCCTTCATGTATGTACACAACTTCCTCTCACGTGCCACCTCTGTTCAGATCCTATCAGTTTTGAGCTAAATCTTCCTCTCAGGGATGTCCTTCATTTTGACTTGGCAGACAGATCTATAACTTAATCTTACTAAGTGATTATGTTTGGCTTTTATTTCTGCTGCTGGGCATCTTTCTAGGGGCTATGGTCAATAGATATTTCTATTGCCTTGTCACCTCTCATTCAGTGGAAAAGAACAACATCAAAAGCAAGATGTCTCTGCAGGTTGTTCACTGAGTACTTTGTTTTATACTAGAATAGCTGAGCCCATGGTAGAGCAGCAGGTCTCTACTAAATGCCTTCATTTGGCTCCTGAGTAAGTCAGCTTGGTTGCTGTTGTTGCTCCTGTTTACAGAACCCAACTGGTATGCTAGGTTCAATGCTGGACTGTTAACAGAAAGAGCAGCTGTGCGGGTCACCAGTTGCTCCACAGGAGAAAGATGGGAAGCTCCTCTCCATTAAGCGCTACAGCCTCAGAAGTCTGACCAAGGAATCCTGGTTCAGTGAGTAGGAATCTGCTCTAGCAGCAGGACTTTGGAGTTCTGTTCATCCATTTGAACCTCTGCTCTCCTTTCCTGCAGGGATTCTGGCAGAGCAATTTGTTCCGGATGGACCCCACTTGCACCTCTCCTCTGATAGCCACTGGGTAAAGCTGATGAACTGGCAGCACACCACCATGTACCTGTTCTTCACAGTCTCTGGGATTGCTGATATGCTCACCTACCTCATCACCTCTGTCCCCCTGGGGATAGACAGACTCCTTATGGCCATGGCAGCATTTGCAGAAGGTAATTCAGAGGGATTTGGGAACAGGATGGAGCAGAGAGAGTCAACCTCTGTGACAGATCAGAACAAAAAAGAAAACCAACACTAACAACTTTTCTCAGAAATTTCCAACCTCTGGATTTGCAAAACTTAAACAGAACTAATTCCATATTCCACAATGCAGCTCACGAAAGCATGAGGTCACTGCCATAGCCCCCACTATGACTGTATAAGCTTTCCCACAGTTGCCCCAGCCACCCCACTCACACTCATATGTGTGGTTGTGTGCATGTATGTGAGCATATACAGACGGTGCCCCTTATCACCTCTGTTCAAACTCATGTAAGTTGTTGTATGCATGTGTGTGAGCATGTACACACACATACACAGATTCCCCCATCACCCCTGCTGACACTCACATATGATGTATATGTATGTATGTATGTATGTGGTGATTTGCAAGGCTGTGAGCTCACAGATACTCCCAGTCCCCTTGCTCACACTCATGTGTGTGGTTATGTGCATATGTGAGCACTCACGCACAGAGATGCCCCCAGCCACCTCTGTTCACACTCATAGGTGTGGTCGTGCACACATATGTGAGCACACACACACAGAGACACCCGCAATGACTCCTGCTCACACTCATAGGTGTGGTCATGTGTACTTGTGTAAGCACACACACACACACACACACACAATCCCCACAGCCAGCCCTGCTCACACTCATAGGTGTGATTGTGTGCACATGTGTGAGCACACACAAACACACTGCCCAGTGGTTAGGTGAGCATCACAAAACAGGGTATTTGTTGGGTTGGAAGGGTGAAAGGTGCACTTCCCATCTGTCCTGCACTAGTATTGATCTCAAAATGAGACCCCACAATCACTGAGTCAGCTCTCCTGATACAGCTCATTACCTAGAAAGACTTGCAGTCCAACAACTCCACTCTCTCTGTACTTCAGGCAAAGCTGACAAGAGTGTGAGGACAAACTGAATTTCAAATATATGTGTGTGGGGGGGGGTGTACACACAAGAGAGCCTTTTTGTTATAAACCAACAGGTTTCACTGGCTTCATCCTCTGTGAACTCTTCCAAGGATTCTGAAGGATTTAAAAAGAAAAGGGGGGGAAAAATCAGGGGAACTCTGGTGGCCTAGTGGTGAGAAGCTGCACTGCAATCCCAGAAGATATGGGGTTCGAGTCCATCAGGTACTCTGCCAGAGAAGGAGGGTTAATCTCCTCCTGTACCAGTCAGATCTGATTTGACGGTACACACACACACACACACACACACACACACACACACAAAGTAATAAAAATTTTTTAAAAAATCTCCTTGATATCACAACCATTTAATGTAGACACATGAAATGAATCTGCCTTTATTTGTTAGCCTATGATATTTGTAAGTTTCCTATCAAAGTACCTAAAAATATCTATCCTTGAGACAGGTGTGGGAGGAAATTCTAATGAAGAGAAAACCCTTTGATGTGCAAACAAGTAAACTGCTGCTGGCTGTCATCTGATTTCTGACAGGTTTCCTCTTCTACTACCATGTGCACAACCGACCACTGCTCGACCAGCACGTGCACTCGCTCCTGCTGTATCCTGTGTTTGCTGGAACTATCAGCGTTTTCCTGGAAGTGCTCATTCGAGACAATATTGTACTGGAACTTTTCCGAACCAGTCTCCTTATTCTGCAGGGCACCTGGTTCTGGCAGGTGATTATTCAACCTATGTTAAGAGAAGTCCTAAAGGGAACATGCTGCCTAAAAAGGCAGCATTCACACAGCTTGTAAATGAGTTTAAATAGTGCTTTTCCCTCCATGCTCAATCCTTGGCCTGGACCATTTTATACACTAATCTTCTGCTGATGCCTTAGTCTAGGAAGCACATAGTGCTCCATTTTTCCACACTGTGCCCCTCAGTTGAGGAAATATCTGTTGCAGTTTCCCCTTGTAAATGGAACCTCCTGAAATGTGGGGCCTAGAAAATCTTTTTTAAGCAAGCCTATACTAATACTATACTAACACACACACGAACGACACTTATCTTGGCCAAGAAGAAAAGACCAAAATGGATGTCAAAACAGACTCTGAATATTGCACCAGAGTGCCAAGAAGCAAAAGCAAAGGGAAGAAATAAAGAAGTTAAGGAGATGAACAGAAGATTTCAAAGGGCAACTCGGGAAGACAAGGCAAGAATTATAATGAAATGTATAAAGTGCTGGAGTCAGAAAATCAAAAGGGCCGAACTCACTCCACATTTCTTAAGCTGAAGGAACTGAAGAAAAAAAATTCAAGATGTGAGTTGTATTGCTTAAGTATGCTTTAGGCAGAATATTGAATGATTGAGGAAGCATTGAAAGAAGATGAAAAAAGTATACAGACTCATTGTACCAAAAAGAATTGGCTGAAAAAAGAAGAATTTAAAGAAACAACATATGATCAAGAGGCAATGGTGATGAAGGAGGAAGTTCAGGCTGCTCTAAAGGACTTGGCAAAAAATAAATCCCCAGAAATTGATGGAATACCAATTGATGTATTTCAACAAAGATGCTGCCCTGGATGTGCTCACCAGGTTGTGCCAAGAAATCTGGAAGACAACTACCTGGCCAATTGCCTGGAAGAGACCCATATTTATTTCCATTCCCAAAAAAAAAGGAGACCTGACAGAGTGTAGAAATTATCAAACAAACAAACAAACAAAAAAAAAGAAATTATCAAACAATATCACCAATATCACACACTAGCAAAATCCTGCTGAAGATTATCCAGAAACACTGGAACAGTACATTGATAGAGCACTAGCAGAAATACAAGCTGGGTTTAGAAGAGGTTGTAGCACTAGAGACATTATTGCCAGCATCAGATGTATCTTGAGTACCCGAAGAATGCAAAGAGTACCAGAGGAATGTCTGTGTTTCACTCACTGTGCAAAGGCATTTGACTGTGTGGATCCTAACAAATTGTGGCTAACCTTAAAGAAAATGGGAATCTCAGAACACTTGATTGTGCTTATGCAGAACCTATCCTTGGACCAGGAAGCAGTCCTCAGAACAGAGCAAGGAAACATCACATAGTTCAAAATCAGGAAAGAAGTGCATCAGGGATGCATCCGGTCTCCATATCTTTTCAATCTATATGCAGAACAGATCATTCGGGAAGCAGGGCTTTATGATGAGAAATGTGGCGTCAGGATTGGAGGAAGAATCATCAACAACCTACCTTATGCAAATGATAGAACCTTGCCCACTGAAACTGAAGAGGACCTGAAGTGCTTGCTGCAAGAAGGTCAAGGAATAGTCTTCAGTATGGATCAACAACATCAAGAAAATGAACATTCTCATCACCAGGCCAACTGGCAGCACCATGATATATGGAGAAGAAATTGAAGTTAATAATTACACCTTCCTCAGCAACACAATGAATACTCTTAGCACCAGCAGTCAGGAAATCAAAAGACGAATTACACTGGGAAAATCTGCTGTCAAGGACCTCTCTAAAGTACAGAAAAGCAATGTCTGTTTAATCCAGGCCATGGTCTTTGCAATTACTTGCTATGCATCAGAGAGCTGGACAACGACTAAGAATGACAGAGGAAGAAGAGATGCCTTTGAGTTGTGATGCTGGAGAAAAGTCTTGAACATACCATGGACTACCAAGAAAACAAAAAGGTCTGTCTTGGAGAGAGTGAAACCAAGTTTTGCCTTTGGAGGCTAGGATTTTGAAGCTCTGTCTTACATTCTTTGGGCACAAGACCAGGAGAAACCAATCCTTGGAGAAGGACATCATACTTGGAAAGGTGGAGGGTCAGCGCGGGAGAGGAAGACTCTGGATGAGATGGATTGATACAGTAACTGGGGCCATGGGGGTTGATGTGTCTGAATTAGTGAGACTGACTCAGAACAGGGCAGGCTTCAGAACTGCTGTACATAGGGTCACTAAGAGTTGAGGCAACTCAATAGCACATAACAAAAATACTAATACTGGTAGGAGTCCTGGTAGCCTAGTGATAAGAAGCTATGCTGCAATCTCAAATTCATGTAGAGTTCACCAGTTGTTCTGCAGAAGGACAGATAACAGATAATCTCCCACACAATTGAGTCTGTAAACCTGCTGGAGGGTCAGCTATCAGTCATTTCCAACTTGGTGGCACACATAAACAAAAATATACGAGAATCAACTTACAGCAATTTTTCTGCTCGAAAAAGCCTTCCCAACTAAGAAATCGTCAGAAATGGTTGTTTGGTCTATCTGACCAATTATTGCTCATGGTGACCCTATGTGACAGAACAGAACTGCCCAACAGGGTTTTCCTGGCTTGTAAGTCAAGGTCTAAAGACGATGCTGTATCCCATGAGCCTTTTAGTGAACAAGCAAGGATTAGGGCTTTTAAAGAGCAAAACGGGAGCACTGGAAGAGACAAAGACTTCCTAGGTCTTTTCCTGGAATTGAAAAGGGCACTAGTGGAAATCTGAATAGTTTGTTGTTCTAGTTAGGAATGTTGTACCCATATTATATTATCATTTGGGGGCAGTTAAAGTATTAACATTAGGAGAAGCTTGTCAAAGGTACTGGATCTTTCCCTACTATCTCTACAACTCCCTGTAAACCCAAAAGTATTACAAAATAAAATGTCTGATGGAGAGTTAACAAAAAAGCTTTCCCATGCTAATGGAAGTGGAGGAAGTAGGTGATGATTGTTGTTGCTGTTATGTGCCATTGAATCGCTTGCGACTCATAGCAACCCTATGTACAAGAGCTATAAATGCCGTTCTGTCCTGTGCCAACCTAGCCATCTCAAACACACTCATTCCCACCACTCCAGTCACAGAATTGATCCATCTCATCGAAGGTCTTCCTCTTCTTTGCCCCCTCTCCACTCTGCCAAACATGATGTCTCTCTCCAAGGACCAGTCCCTCCTTGCAACATGCCCAAAGTATGTCAGATGAAGGTTCAGAATCCTTGATTCCAAGGAGCATACCGGTTTCACCTTCTCCAGGACAAACCTGTTTGTTCCCCTTGCAGTCCATGGTATATTCAATACTCTTCTCCAGCACCACAGCTCAAAGGCATCAATTCTCTTTCTATCATCCCTATTCACTGT
>NW_006400091.1:1364472-1372247 GCF_000299155.1 Elephantulus edwardii | reverse complement strand
GTCTGTTTGTTGAAATATGTCAATTGATATGCCGTCAACTCCTGGAGTTTTTGCCAATTCCTTCAGAGCAATTTGAACTTGCTCCTTCATCACCATAGGCTCTTGCTCATATGTCATTTCATGAAAGTCTTCTGTGTCAGCCAATTCCTTCTGATACAGTGACTGTGTATTCCTTCCATCTTCTCTTGATACTTCCTGTATCATTTAACATTCTATCCAAAGTATCCTTAAGTATTGTCACTTGTGGCTTGAATTTGTTTTTCTGCTCCTGCAGCTTAAGAAATGTTGAGCGAGTTCGGCCCTTTTAATTTTCTGACTCCAGCTCTCTGCTTAACGTGTTTCATTATAGTGTCTTGCTTTGTTGTCCCGGGCTGCCTTTTGAAATTTTCTGTTTGGTTCTTTAATTTCTTGGTTTCTTCTTCTAGCTTTGGCTTCTCGGTGCTCTAACGCAATATTCAGAGTCTCTTCTGACATCCACCTTGGTCTTTTCTTCTTTCTCAGCCTTTATAATGATCTTTTGCATTCTTCATGACTATTTTCTTGATATCCTCCCAGAGCTCATTTGGTCGACGTTCATTGGCGCTCAAGGCCTCAAACCTGTTCCTGAGATGGTTTTGAAATTCGAGTGGGATAGACTTAAGATAAAATTTTAGTTCCCGTGGACTTAATTTAATTTTCCTCAACTTCAGCTTTAATTTGCATATGAGTAGTTGGTGGTCTGTCCCACCATCAGCACCCAGCTTGGTTTTCACTGTTGATATTGAGCTTCTCCTCCGAGTCTTTCCACAAATGTAATCTATTTGATTCCTATGAATGCCATCAAGGGAAATCCATGTGTATACCCTGCGTTTATGTTTCTTATAAAAGGTATTTGCAATGAATAAATCATTAAATGTGCAGAACTCTATCATTCTATCTCCAGCCTCATTTCTCTCACTGAGCCGCTATTTTCCAGCTACTGATCCTTCTTCCCTGTTCCCAACTTTTGCGTTCCAGTCGCCCCATTATTATCTTGATTGCATGTTTGATCAATTTCTGACTGCAAAAGTTGCTAGAAATCTTCTATTCGCTCCTCTTTGGCTCTAATTGTTGGTGCATATATTTTAATGACAGTGGTATTCACTGGTCTTCCTTGTATGTGTATGGATATTATCCTGTCGTTCACCACATTGTATTTCAGGATGGATCTGGAAATTACTTTTTTAATTATGAAACCAACCCCATTTTTCCTTACCTTTTTCATCCCCGGCATAGTATATCATATAATTGTCTGATTCAAAATGTCCCATGCCAAGCCATCTCATTTCGCCAATATCTAGTATGTCAATATTTAAGTGTTCCATTTCTTTCTTAATGTCCAATTTTCCTACATTCAGGCTTCTCACGTACCACGTTCCAATCACTAGTGTCTACTTACTGTTGTTCCTTCTCTGTATTTCCATTTCTTAGATCTCAGTCTCAATTGCCATGTCTGCTAGTCCAAGCGATAGTTTAAGTGTGCCTTATTGTACATAGAGTTTTTAAAGACCTGTCATTTCGGAAGTGGATGGCCAATCCTTCTTCCTAGTCTGTCTCAATCTTTAAATATAGTATCTGACAGACAAACATTCTACAGAAAAGAGCAGATGAAAGACATTTGTCCAGTTATAACAATCACTAATACCTTTTCAACACGTATGCAGAGCTGATTATCCGAGAGGCTGGGCTCTATGAGGAGAACTGTGGCATCAGGACTGGTGGAAGATCTATTAACAATCTGCGTTATGCAGATGACACAACCCTGCTTGCTGAAACTGAGGAGGACCTCATGCACTTGCTGCGGAGGGTCAAGGACTGCAGCCTTCAGTATGGACTGAGGCTCAATGTCAAGAAGACGAAGATTCTCACCACTGGACCAATTGGCAGCGTCAAGATGGATGACGAAGAGATTGAGATTGTTCACAGCTTCAGTTTGCTCGGCTCCACGGTCAACACTCTTGGCACCAGCAGCCAGGAAATAAAAAAAAAAAAAAAAAAGTTTTGGGGTGGGAAAGTCTGCGGTTAGGGACCTCTCTAAAGTACTCAGGAGCAACGGTGTCTCTCTGGAGACTAAGGTGCACCTGATACAGGCCATGGTCTTTGCAATCGCTTGTTATGCATCAGAGAGTTGGACAATGACTAGGGAGGATAGAAGGAGAATTGACGCCTTTGAGCTGTGGTGCTGGAGAAGAGTATTGAATGTTCCATGGACTGGCAGGAAAACAAACAGATTCATCTTGGAGAGGGTTAAACCAAGCTACTCCTTGGAGGCAAGGATTCTGGGGCTTCGTCTGACATACTTTGGACATGTTGCAAGGAGAGACAGGTCCTTGGAGAGGGACATCATGCTTGGTAGGGTGGAGGGACAGTGCAGGAGGGGAAGACCCTCTATGAGGTGGATTGATTCAGTGACTGATCAGAGGCAATGCGATTGGCACAGGATAGAGCAGGGTTTAGGGCTGTTGTGCATAGGGTCGCTATGAGTTGCAAACGACTCGACGGCACATAACAACAACAATAGATTCAAACCATTCTCCTGCTCGTGACCTTGAACCATGTACCTTTAGGATTACAGCACAGCTTCATGCCACTAGGCCACCAGAGCAAATCGGTAGCATCAGGATGGATGGCGAAGAGATTGAGATTGTTCACAGCTTCAGTTTGCTCGGCTCCACGGTCAACACTCTTGGCACCAGCAGCCAGGAAATAAAAAAAAAAAAAAAGTTTTGGGGTGGGAAAGTCTGCGGTTAGGGACCTCTCTAAAGTACTCAAGAGCAACGGTGTCTCTCTGGAGACTAAGGTGCACCTGATACAGGCCATGGTCTTTGCAATCGCTTGTTATGCATCAGAGAGTTGGACAATGATTAGGGAGGATAGAAGGAGAATTGACGCCTTTGAGCTGTGGTGCTGGAGAAGAGTATTGAATGTTCCATGGACTGGCAAGAAAACAAACAGATCCATCCTAGAGAGGGTTAAACCAGGCACTCCTTGGAAGCAAGGATTCTGGGGCTTCGTCTGACATACTTTGGACATGTTGCAAGGAGAGACAGGTCCTTGGAGAGGGACAAAATGCTTGGTAGGGTGGAGGGACAGTGCAGGAGGGGAAGACCCTCTATGAGGTGGATTGATTCAGTGACTGATCAGAGGCAATGCGATTGGCACAGGATAGAGCAGGGTTTAGGGCTGTTGTACATTGGGTCGCTATGAGTTGCAAACGACTCGACGGCACATAACAACAATGGATTCAATATTGCTGCCCACCCATGCTTCCCTACTCCACCACCATCCCTTCCTACTTTTGCCTGCAGCATTCAATACCCTTCTCCCATAGACCAGCCTCTGATGTGATGGCCTAAGTCTCAAGCCATCAGGATTTCTGTGATCCTAAACATATTGTGCTGCTGTGATTCTCTTATGATGCAGCCAATATGACTTCAATTTAAAGTTGTTAAGTACAACTGTAATGCACAACTTCCACTCCAGGGTTACCTTCTCATGGGTTAATAATACCGCTTGTCTTCCATTTGAAGCCAGGTGCTGATGCAAATGGCCCTCGGGCCCAAAACTCTTTTTCTGGCAATGGCTTCAGGGTGTGCGCTGGCTAATGTGGCCTGAGGTTACCTGTATTAGATTTTGGAGATCAGAAAAGCTCCACCTCTCTCTTCTCCCCAATTTCCAAAAACTTTTTCTGGCAATGGTTTCAGTGTGTGTGCTGGTGATGGTAGGAAATATATGATTAATTTAAGGCCACAGGACCAGCTAATGAGATCTCCTTCTCCATGTATCACACCAGATTGGCTTTGTACTCTTCCCGCCTTTTGGAACGGCTGAATGGGACCAGAAAGACCACAACAACATAATGTTCATCACCATGTGCTTCTGCTGGCACTACCTGGTTGCTATCTGCATTGTGGCCATAAACTACTCTCTTGTTTTCTGGTATGTTTTAAGGAATATTTGTAAAGATGTTACCTCCTAACCAATTTCCACCACTTTACTCCAATTCCTCACACTGTATACTTGGTATTCTCAGGGCCAGAACAATTACAATTAAACAATGCTGATTAGCTTTTACCACTTAATGAGTGCCAAGAACCTGCAAGTTCTGTACCAAGCTCCACATCCCCAGGGTGGACATTAACTACTACCCTCATTTTGCTATTTGTAAATGAGAGTATGAAGGCCTGGAGAAGTAACATGCCTTATCTTGATGGCAGTCAGCAGGAAGTCTCGGGTCTCACAAACAGTCCTGGCAGATTTTAAGCCTGGAGTATGTTAGGACTCTGGATTTGAGGTCATTGCTGGGTGCAGTCTCTGCTTGGTCACTGTTTAGTTGTGGCCCATCACTTTATCCTGGGCCTGCCCTGCCTACTTTCCAGAGATGCTCTAACAGTAGAATAACAAAACACAGAGTGCTCTTCAGTGTACAGATTGTTAAGAGCATGTAATTACCATGCCCTTGCTGAGTTCCAGGCACTGAGGTAAGCAGTTAAAATGTGTTACCTTGTTTGTCCGCATCACTTCATAATGTTTTCATGCTTCACAAATCATGGAAACTGGCTTCAAAAGGGAAATATGGTGGTCCAAATGTAAGGAGCTGACTCACCAGCCCAAGTTCAAAACCACCAGATACCCACTGGAAGAAAGGCAATCTTCTGTGATTTTATAGCCTCTGAAAACCCACTGGAGGGGCAGCCAGGGGCAGCTCAGATGGGAGGGCAGTGTTTCACACATCAGTCAGGTTTCACAAAATTTAACTTGGTCACAGCCACACAGTTGGTCACTGCTAAGACCACTGTCATCACTGCTAGTCTTTTAGCATGTATTGCTAGCAATACTGCTGTCAAACCTGCTTCTACCTTCTTCTTCATTTATTTTATTTCCCTAGATCCTGAGCAGAGAGCCCTACCCAGAGTCCCATGTAGATAAAGGAGATCTGTGTGGTTACTATTGTTGTTGTGTACCATCAAGTTGGAACTGACCATAGCTGACTCTCTGGTGGGTTTTCACAAGCATGTAATCACTTGAGAGGAGACTGCCCATCCTTCTCCTGCGAAGCAGCTGGTGGTTTCAAACCTCATGCCTTTGTGATTGTAGCGCAGCTTCTTGCCACTAGTGATAACTGTCTGGTTACCATAGGAGACCTAGATTTATTCCAAGTATGACATTAAAAAATGTTAGTCATGAGTTTATTTGATGCAGCAGCAGATATTATCTGAGGTTTCTGTGTTATCTGAGATTACCTATGTAACCAAGTACCACTACTTGACAGACATGAATAGGCTTTTTAGTACAGCCCTGGGTAAGGAAATAGGTGGCCTTTTCCCCCCAGCTAATTTGATTTGCTCTTCCCATTGCAGCCTTTTGACTCGGCTAAAGAGACAGGGTGATGGTGAAATCATTGGGATCCAGAAGCTGAAGTCAGGGGACACATACCACACTGCTCTCCTGAGCAGCACAGAGGAGGACTAAAGGGGACACCCACAGGAAGCCAGACAAGACCGCTGCGCTGACACGGTATCCTCCATCAAGTCCCACTGAGAGGCACACACCTCACCTGCCTTCCAGCATGAATATCAGAATCTGAGCGTTTTAGGGCAGAGGTGGCCTTACAGATGAACAGAGTATGAACCCAGCCTACAGACTTACTGCTTCGGGTCATTCCTCCTTTTCTCTTAAAAAAATGGGTACTTTCTAATTAGAAAGATCTTAGAATATTTAAGAAGAGAACAGATACAATTCTAACATTTTGTAAAAAAAGTAATTAACAAGCATTGGTATTTTAAATATTAATTGCTAAAAACATATGAACTACTCAAAATCGTAACATAACAAATTACTGTACTACCACTGTGGATCATTGATAAAATAAAGCCAAGCATGATTTTAAAATCAAGTAGCTCTGTTTTCTTTGGGGGGGGGGAAAGTTCTTTCATGGTCATACAGTCCCCCCGCCCCAAGACCACTTTACTATGCAGCTCTTATTCTAGCTCTTGTAATACCAGTAATGTTGTTTGTTGTTGTTATGTGCCGTCGAGTCATTTACGACTCATAGCGACCCTATGTACAACAGCCCTAAACCCTGCTCTATCCTGTGCCAATCTCATAGCCTCTGACGCACCCATCCCGATTACCCCAGTCACTGAATCAATCCACCTCATAGAGGGTCTTCCCCTCCTGCACTGTCCCTCTACTCTGCCCAGCATGATATCCCTCTCCAAAGACCTGTTTCTCCTTGCAACATGTCCAAAGTATGTCAGACGAAGCCCCAGAATCCTTGCCTCCTAGGAGTAGCTTGATTTAACCCTCTCTAGGATGAATCTATTTGCTTTCTTGGCAGTCCATGGTACATTCAATACTCTTCTCCAGCACCACATCTCAAAGGTGTCAATTCTCCTTCTATCCTCCCTAGTCATTGTCTAACTCTCTGATGCATAGCAAGTGATTGCAAAAACCGTGGCCTGTATCAGACGCACCTTAGTCTCCAGAGAGACACCGTTGCTCTTGAGTACTTTAGAGAGGTCCCTAACCGCAGACTTTCCGATTGCAATACGTTTTTTGATTTCCTGGCTACTGGTGCCAAGAGTGTCGACCGTGGAGCCGAGCAAACTGAAGCTGTGAACAATCTCAATCTCTTCGCCATCCATCCTGATGCTACTGATTGGTCCAGTAATACCTAATTATATATTCCTTTCATACTGGCAAGGGGAGGGAGGCAGGGAGGAAAATGTGCAACAATGAATGAATGGAAATCCAAGTTCTTTATAAACTTACAATAAAATCTCAATTAAAAAAATTTCAAGTAGCTCAGTAGCTTGTTGTTGTTAGGTGCTGTTGAGTCAACTCTGACTCCTAACATCCTGTGAGCAACAGATCCAAACCTTGCTCTCTCCTGCATCATCCTCACAATCTGAGAGACCAGTGAGTTGCAACTCAGACATCTGACTTCAACTCAGATGTCTGACTTCAACTCAGATGTCTGACTTCACAAAGGCACTAAGAGAGAATGCTAACAGACAGTGTGTACACAGAAACTATAAGGTTATGTACAGAAGGACCTGCATCTGATAGAGATGAAAGTAAAAGTATGAATCCTTATTAGAACAGGGAGTTCTTGGGTTATGAACATCAGACTTATACACAACATAAAAAGAAACTCCCTGAACCTTGTGTTAAAAATCTGAGGTGCATACAATTGTTCTTAAGAAGTAGGTGTTAATTAGGATGCACAGCAAAATCTTACATTTACTGTTAGGTACAAACTGGGCCTACTGTTTGGACTTACATATCTGAATGACAGAAAGAGAACTCATTTGTCATCTTAAGACTGCCTATGATACAAAGTCTTGACTCTCTAGCCTTTGTTCTTAATTTGTTCTTGAAAACTTTTAAAAAACTTGTTTCAATATCATGAACCTTCACTTTGCCCAGGCTCTGTAATGGTATTGTGGGCCAGGAGATGTGTGCTCAGCAAAGGATCACAACAGAATGGGCAACTAGAACTTGGTGCCTAAGAAAAGAGAAGTCAGCGCATTTGAGGCACAGAGAATAGTAACGTGCTCAGAAAAACATACTACATTCTATAAACTCACCAAGCAGGTCAAGACAATTTTGAAGGGTTTTAGACCAGGAGTTCTACAGGACACTGCACCTTCCCTTGGAGACAGCTCAACTAAACTCAAGAGACACTGGTCAAAAGGAAAATGTCAGCAGTCGACGTTTTTGGAATCACAGAAGCCAAGAAAGCTTAAGATACA
>NW_006400091.1:1355209-1361430 GCF_000299155.1 Elephantulus edwardii | reverse complement strand
CAGGATAGAGCAGGGTTTAGGGCTGTTGTGCATAGGGTCGCTATGAGTCGGAAACGACTCGACTGCACATAACAACAACAACAACACCTTTTTATGTGTGTAAAACTTTCTTGACTTTGAGATGCATGATATTTAATTTGTTTCTGACAATTGCCTGTACTTTAAGTACATGAGGTTCTTCAGAGACGCTGACTGACTGGCTGAAGGTCACATAGCTAGTGACAAAATTTGTCTTGAGTAAAAGCACAGTAACTCTCACTATTTCTCATAAATACAGAGGGCATTTAGGTGAAGCACTGCATGCCGTCTGGAAGAAGTACTGTAACAGAAGAAATACTGTTAGTCAGCATTCAAAGTTGAAATTATAGTTTAGTGGTTAAGAATGAATTGCTTACAGAATGTCTGTATGGCCCAGCTATTTCAGTGCTTGAATATACCCCAAGAAAATGACAACTGAGGTACAAATGGGGACTTGTACACCAATGTTCATAGCAGAGTTATTCACCATCACAGGAACACAGAAACAGCCCAGGTGCCCAAACACAATTGAATGGATTATGAAATTATGGCACATTCACACAATGGAATACTACTCAGCACACAGGAGCAATGACTTTTTAAAATTACTACCTAACTTGGGAGGCACTGGAGAGCATTATGCTGAATGAATTTACTCAGCCCTGGAAGGACAAATACTGTATAAAACCATTACTGTAGAAAGAGTGTAACGATCCAAGGGGGCAGGAGGGTGGAAGCAGTGGAAGCAGAGGGGTGAGGATGGGTGGGGAGGGGGACAGGGTCATACAATTTGATGTGTGGAGTGAAGGAAATGGTAAGGATCTAATTGTGGAAAAATAATGCATTCAAACTTTGTAAATAAACAAGTATAAAATAAAATTTTTTTAAAAATGAGCTGCTTAAAAACACTGATTTAGTTAGGAGGAATGAGGTATCCAGGGGCTCCATTTCAGAACCTACTTCAGCAGTTTGTAATTGATCGGGCACCCACTAATTTCAGATACTGAAGAGCCTCACCTTACAGACTGGAGATAGGAAGAATGAACTTACTCCATTTTCATGTCACAGAAAATATTTCTATTCTAGGTAATAGAGCAGGATACCTGAAGGAAATAGTTTTCTCTCCAAAATGAGGGCTGAGGTATGAAGTTATGTGTCATCAAGTCACTTCTGATTTACTTATAGTGACCCTATGTACAACAGCTCTGAACTCTGCTCTATCCTGAGCCAACCTCATTGTCTGACACACCCCATTACCCAGTCACTGAGTCAATCCATCTTATCAAGAGTTTCCTCTCTTGCACTGTCCTTACAACCCTCCCAAGCATGAAGTCCCTCTTCAAGAAGTGGTCCTTCCTTGCAACATGCCCAAAGTATGTCAGATGGGGCTTCAGAATCCTTGCCTCCAAGCAGCAGCCTAGTTTCACCCTCTCCAAGACAAACATGTTTGTTCTCCTAGCAGTCCATGGTATATTCAATACTCTTCTCCAGCATCACAGTACAAAGGCATCAATTCTCCTTCTATCATCCCTAGTCATTGTCCAGTTTTCTGATACATAGTAAGTAACTGTGAATACCATGGCCTGGATGAGGTACACCTTAGTCTCCAGACTGACAATGCTGTTCTTCAGCATTCTGGAGAGGTCTCTGACAGAAGACTTTCCCAATCTTTTTATTTACTGGCCTGAGGAAATGCCTCAGGTCCTTCTCAGTTTCAGCAAGCAAGACTACCAGGATGGCATACCAACTGCCATATTTCAACAAACAGACACTGCCCTGGATGTGCTCACCAACTTGTGCCAAGAAATCTGGAGGATAACCACTTGGCCAACTGGAGATCTATATTTGTTTTCATTACAAAAAAAAAAAGTTATCTGACAGAGTGCAGAAATTATCCAACAGTATCATTAATATCACATGTAAGCAAGATCCTGCTGAAAATTATCCTACAATGATTGGAAGAGCACATCAATAGAGAACTGCCAGATGTGCAGGCTGGGTTTAGAAGATGCCATGGTACTATTATAGCTAATGTTAGAAGAGGTATGTCGAGCTGAGGTAAAATAGTAACTTATTTTGATGCATTGTGTACACAGTTTGGGATACTTTCATGGACATCATTAACAGTCAGCACATGTATAGTCTGAGAGGTGGTGGTAATGGACAAAACTGTCAAAATGCCATACTCAATCCAGTCATAGGAACAGGGTCTGAACTGTCTACAAAAGCCAAATGGCTGACCCCTCAGAGCTCTGGCTGTTTCACTCACATACCCACTACTACTAGGTTCTAGCAGGCTGCATCCTAAGACCCCACTGTGGTGCAAGTACTGGTAAGGTCTCCTTGTACAGCACTAAGCCAGAGGTTCTTGTTCTCCAATATCCTGTGACTGCTGGATAACATCAGGATTACTCCTTCTGGTCTTGGTTCCTATTTCAGTATTTTACATCACTGCCTTACTTCACACCCCTATGAAAACACCTATGTGAAAAGACAATAAGCAGAGACCAGCAACATGAATAAATAAAAGTTATGGGTAGGTGAATGTCTTTTTGTTGTTGTTGTTTTTAATGAAACCATGTTAATTAAGAAAAGGTTGGCTTGTAAGCAGGAGTAAATCCTTGAAATAGGATCTCTCAAATTTTTACTTTTCCTTTTAGAAACCATCACTCAGACTACCCAGCTATATGAAATGTGACTCTATGAAGTGACAATGCTTGTGGAACAGTCTGTAGTGGGTGGCATGGCTAAACCAAAGGCCAAGCATCTCTGCCAATTCAAATTCACTAGCAGCTCCTCAGATAAGAGTTGGGCATTACAATACCAGAAACTGATGGGGAGTTACTGCATCAGAATCCACTCAGTAGCAGGGAGCTTCAGCTGTGTGCGCAAACACCGAATATAAAATGTAGACACATGCTTCTTTACTTCCTTAAAAGATGTACTTTTCTCTAATGAAGTTTATAGTCCTTGATTTTAGTCCTCGGTCCTTGATCCACTTGTTTTTGTGTGTAGTGTGAGATGTGGATCTAGCTTGAGTATTCTACAGATAGTTTTCCAATTTTGACATCACCATTTGTAAAAAAGGCTGTCGATTTTCCCACTTAACTAATTTCATCTCCTTGTCAAAAATCAGCTGGCCATAGGTAGATGGGCTGATTTCTGCATTCTCAATTCTATTCCATTCCATATGTCTGTAATTGTACCAGTACCACACTGTCTTGACCACCACAGCAATGTAATAGGATTTGAAATCAGGGAGTGAGATGCCTCCTACCTTGTTTCTCTTTTTAAGGAGTGCTTTGCTTATGCGGAGCCTCTTTCCATTCCAAATGAAACTGGAGATTGCCTTTTCCATCTCGTCGAAGAATGGAATTGCTATTTGTATTGGAATTGCATTGAACGTGTAAATTGCCTTTGGTAGTATTGTCATTTTCACATATTGAGTCTTCCTATCCATGAGCAAGGGATATTTCTTCCACTTCTCCAGGTCTCTTTGTTTTCTGTAGTAATGTTTTGTAATTTTCTTTGAATAAATCCTTCGTGCTCTGGTTAGACTTCCTCCCAAGTATTTAATCTTATGATTAGCTATTGTGAAAAGCTTGGAAGAACTATAGATGTACAACAATTAGAACTACAATTAGAACTCTAATCTACAACATGAACAGTCTTCCAAGCATCCTGAAAAACCTATAACCAGGAAAGGATAAAATAGATGAATAGGACCTTCTAAGAATCAAATCCCTATGTTGTTGTTGTGTGCCATTGAGTTGCTTGTGACTCTTAACGACCCTATGTACAACAGCCCTAAACTCTGCTCTGTCCTGTGCCAATCGTACCGTTTCCGACACACCCACCCCGATTACCCCAACCACTGAATCAATCCACCTCATAGGGGGCCTTCCCCTTCTGTACTGTCCCTCCATCCTACCAAGCATGATGTTCCTCTCCAAGGACCTGTCCCTCCTTGCAACATGTCCAAAGTATGTCAGATGGAGCCTTAGAAACCTTGCCTCCAAGGAGCAGCCCGGTTTGACCCTTTACAGGATGAATCTGTTCATTTTCCTAACAGTCCATGGTACCCTCAATACTCTTCTCCAGAATCACAGCTCAAAGGCATCAATTCTCCTATCCTCCTTAGTCATTGTCCAACTCTCTGATGCATAACAAGTGATATCAAAGATCATGGCCTGTATCAAGTGCACCTTAGTCTCCAGAGAGACACCATTGCTCTTCAGTACTTTGGAGAGGTCTATAACAGCAGACTTTCCCATGGCAATACGTCTTCTAATTTCCTGGCTGCTGGTGCCAAGAGTGTTGACTATAGAACCAAGAAAACTGAAGCTGTGAACAATCTCAATCTCTTCACCATCCATCCTGATGCTGCCAGTTGGTCCAGTGGTGAGAATCTTTGTCTTCTTGACATTGAGCCTCAAACCATATTAGAGGCTGCAGTCCTTGACCCTCTGCAGCAAGTGCTTCAGGTCCTCCTCAGTTTCAGCAAGCAGGGTTGTGTCATCTGCATAAGGCAGACTGTTGATAGATCTTCCACCAATCTTGACCCCACATTCCTCCTCATAGAGCCCAGCCTCCTGGATAATCTGTTCTGCATATAGCTTGAAAAGGTATGGAGATAGGATGCATCCCTGGCGTACGCCCTTACTAATTTTGAACCATGCAGTGTTCCCTTGCTCTGTTCTGACGACTGCCTCCTGGTCCAAGTATAGGTTTCACATTAGAACGATCACGTGTTCTGGGATTCCCATTCTTTTCAGAGTCAGCCACAGTTTGTTATGATTCACACAAACGCTTTTGCATAGTCAATGAAACACAGATAGACATCCCTCTGGTATTCTCTGCTTTCAGCTAAGATCCATCTAACATCAGCTATAATATCCCTAGTACCACCACCCCTTCTAAACCCAGCCTGGACTTCTGGCAGTTCTCTGCTGATGTACTGTTCAAGTCATTTTTGGATAATCTTCAGTAGACTCTTGCATGTGAAATCAATGATACTGTTCTATAGTGTTCACACTCTGTTGGGTCACCTTTCTCTCGGGCCTCCGAAAACCCTATATACAACAGAACACATGTAGGGAACAGAAAGAGCAACTGAGGTTGAGCTTTCAGGTATGGAAATACAAAGGAAGAGGAACAGTTGTAAACAGACACTGGTGATTGGGACATGGAATGTGAGAACCATGAATGTAGGAAAATTAGATATCGTTAAGGAAGAAATGGAACACATAAATATTGACATAGTAGGCATTGGGGAGATGAGATGGACTGGCATGGGGCATTTTGAGTCGGATGAACATATATTACTCAGGAGATGAAAAGGTGAGGAAAAATGGAGTTGCTTTCATAGCTAAGAAAGCCACTGCTAGATTAATCTTGAAGTACAATATTGTGAGTGACAGGATAATACTCATACGCATACAAGGAAGGCCAGTGAATACCACTGTCATTCAGATATATATACCAACAACCAGAGCCAAGGAAGAGGAAATAGAAGATGTTTACCAACTTTTTACAGTCGGAGATAGATCGAACATGCAGTCAAGATGCATTGATAATAATGGGTGACTGGAATGCAAAAGTTGGGAATAGAGTAGAAGATTCAGTAGTTGGAAAACATGGACTCAGTGACAGAAATGGAGCAGGAGAGAGGATGATAGAATTTTGCACAATCATCACAAATACGTTTTTTTAAGAGACATAAATGCAGGTTATATACATGGATTTCACCTGATGGTATGCATAGGAATCAGATCGATTACATCTGCGGAAAGAACCGCTGGAGAAGTTCAATATCAGCTGTGAAAACTAGGCCAGGAGCTGATTGTGGAACAGACCACCAACTACTCATATTCAGGTTCAAGCTTAAGCTGAGGAAAATTAAACCAAGTCCATGGGAACCAAAATATGACTTTGAGTCTATCCCCCCAGAATTTCAGAACCATCTCAGGAATAGGTTTAAGGCCTTGAACACTAATGAGCGAAGATCAGATGAGTTGTGGGAGGTTATCAAGGGTATCATTCAGGAAGAGTGAGGGTACCATTCACTGCTAGGAAAACAGATTCATCCTGGAAAGGGTCAAACTGGGCAGCTCCTTGGAGGCAACGGTTCTGAGGCTTAGTCTAGCATACTTTGGACATGTTGTAAGGTGGAACTGGTCCTTGGAGAGGGACATCATGCTTGG
>NW_006400091.1:1351777-1355109 GCF_000299155.1 Elephantulus edwardii | reverse complement strand
AGGCCCTCTATGAGGTGGATTGATTCAGTGACTGGGGTAATCGGGATGGGTGTATCGGAGACAGTGCAATTGGCACAGGACAGAGCAGAGTTTAGGTCTGTCGTACATAGGGTCGCTATGAGTCGCAAATGACTCAACAGCACATAACAACATCATAATCACTCAGACTTCTTACTTCTTGTCTTCCCCAAACCTCATCATGACCCATCAGTCTCATCATCTCCTGAGCAAGAGAACTGAATTTAGAATCAAAAGACTGGACCTGTTACCTTCATTCTTTCTCACATTCTCTCAGAATTAAAATGGAGATAATGTAACTCTGCTCTGCTACCATACTGCTTGCCTAATGCAAATTCAACTTGGCTACTTCATCAAACTCAATCTGTATGCTGAGCAAATCACCCGAGAAGTTGCCATCTGTGAAGAAGAAATTATACCAGGCTTGGAGGAAGACTCATCAATAACCCGAATTATAGAGATGACACAATCTTGCTTACTCAAAGTGAAGATTTGAAACACTTTCTTCAGAATATCAAAGTCTCCAATACGGATAACATCTCAACCTCAAGACAAAAATTCCTCACTAATGGACCTGGAGGCAACATCAAAATAGATGAAGAAATTGTCAACCACTTCATCTCACTTGGATCCACAACCAATGCCGTTGGCACTAGCAGCCAAGTCAAAAGACAACATGCATTGGGAAAGTCCGATCAGGGGCCTCTCCAAAGTACTGGGGAGTAATGATGTAAATCTGAAGACTAAGTTAGACCTGATTCAGATCACAGTCTTTGCAATCATTTGATAATGCATCTGCAAACTGGAAATGAATGAGGATGATAGAATCACTGACACCTTTGAGTTGTGGTGTTGGAAGTTAATAACTATCCCATGGACTGCCAAAAAACCAAAAAGGTTTGTTTTGGAGAAGGTACAGCCTGAGAACTTTGTGAAAGCAAGGATGGTGAAGCTTCATCTCACATATTCTGGGCATATTTCTAGGAAAGGCTATTCCTTGGAAAGAAACAGCATGCTTGGAAAGGTGGAGGGTCAGTGAAAGAGATGGATTCTGAGATGGGACTGACACAGCAATGGACTCAAGTGTGTCAGAGATGATGAGGACGGCACAGGATAGGAGAGTTCTGATCTACTGTTTATAGGGCTACTACAAGTCGTACTTGGTTCGATGGCACCTAACCACAAGCACCTCATCAAAACTATTTCAATTCTGCATCATCCACTTCTATTTCCTCATCGAGACTATAAAAGCTGATTTTCTAGACTCAAGATCCTTTTTTTTTTTTAAATGTGTGTATCGTCAAATTGGATCTGACTGGTACAGGAGGTGATTGTTCCTCCTTCAGCAGAGCATCTGGTGGATTTGAACCGTGCACCTCTGGGATTGCAGTGCAGTTTCCTGCCACTAGGGGCCACCAGACCTCGCCTCAAGATCCTTTTTAAGGTTTGGAGTAAAGAGTCCTAAGAAGAAAGCTGGTGCTGTGTTAAATACTGTTGTCATCCAGGTGACTACAGCTCATAGTGATCCTATGAACAGATCAGAAGGTTTTTTGAGGAGATAAAGTTCAAACAGAGTCCAGTGAGCTAAATGAGCAGAAGGGGAGAAGTAAGCTAGTATTTCTAGTAGAGAGGGTCTGGATCCTAAAACTGAAGGATGTTTTATGTGTTTTAGGACAGTGAGAGGTGGGGGTGACAGAGGTAGGCGAACAACTAAGATGAACCCAGAGAGGGGTCATATGTAAAGTCTCAGGCCAGGTCTATTGGTAAAGTGGGCTGTTTTTGTATGAGGTTTTGAACAAAGAAGTGACATCATGTGCCACATAGCACAAAGGATCCTTTGGGTGCTGTCCTAGGAATGGAAGCAGGAAGCCTGCTTGGAGGCTGCTTTAGTAGCTGAGGAGTGGTGGCAGATTTGAGTTTGAGTGACCGCAAAGAAGGTGAGAGGGAGATATTGCAGGATAGTCCTTACTTTTTCATCTAAGCACCCAAAATGATGCATTAAACAACAGTTGAGGAGGAGCCAGGTTGGCAGAGCTAGTTCAGGCATGTGGGTGTGAAGGCTGAATGCTGTGTCAGAGGGCATGTGGTGTGTCGAGAGCCCACTGCTTTCAGCCAAACAATATACAGGCCTAGAAGGGGGGTGATGATAACCCCAAGACATGTGATGCGAATCCAACAGCTGCTCTGTGGAAGCAAAAGGGGCATTCTCCTCATGTGTGACTTAATGCTTCTGAAAACCCACTGGAGGGTCAGCTATGGGTTAGTTCTGACTTAATGGTATACAACAACTTTTAAAGGAGACAGGGCCCCATAAGCTTTCCCCTCACCCCTGACCCAGTACAAGAGAGGCATAAATAGTTAACAACTGAGGCTTTTATTACATAAAAACCTCCCTTTGAGTTCTGTCTCTTGCTTGATGGTACCCTTGAGAAGCAATATATGAATCAGCCAGGACTAAATGGATTCACCAATCCCAACTGATCTCTTCAAGGCCGGCACTGCCTAGCAGACTGGGCCCAGCTTCTGCACACCCCCATTCTTCCTGCCCCTGGAGAGCACCAGGGTGGAGCCAGCAATGTTTCCTTATTGCCAGGGCAAGCACTTTAGGTTTGAAGGCCATGCATTCTCTTACATCACAGTGCTGCTTCCAGATGCAAATGCAATCCCAGGTGCTATGCAAACAAATGAGTGTGGCTGTGTTCCTGAGACTTGACTTGCAAAATACAGGTGTCCAGCCCACAGGGAAGTCTGCTTGACCTCACAGCCCTGAGACAAAGCAGAATGTACACCTTCTAAACCACAGGAAAGTCTGTGCCGCAAAGCGGCACAGCTCTGGTACACTTTGCTCTGCTCTGCTTGCCTCTGGGCTCAAGGATCAACAGTATGGGGAGGACAACAAAGCCAGCAGGTACAGTCAAGATCCCTAAAACCCACCCTGAAGATGTAGCACCATTATAGGGAATCCACACCACTTCATTTTCTCTATTTCCTCACCATTTTACAGCCTCTCAATTACTACACAGCCAACAAATTAGCCATTAAGAATTTGTTTTCATTCTGGTCAAAAAAATAATCAGTTTAGGAGATCCAAGATGGCGGCGGAGGCAGAGACAGCGTGGTGAGCTGCAGGAGCAGGGCCATTATGGCCTTCCACAGACTTCGGCTTATTGATAATTGAACACTTAAACAGTTGATGACTGGCCCTCAGTGAAGATAGAGGCTCAACAACAGGAATTCAAGGATTCCCAAGGAGAAATGGGTGAGTCTCGTGGCTCCCAACCCCCCTTGCAGAGCCCGTGCCACGCCGAACAGCC
>NW_006400091.1:1324534-1349037 GCF_000299155.1 Elephantulus edwardii | reverse complement strand
GAGCAAATGACAGGAAAATATCTTCTAACAGAGCAAGAAGGCAAGCAGCTGTAACCCAAGACCACCAGTAAGGTGATAAAGTATCCTCCTTTCCCCCCTTTACATCTACGCTCCTGTTCAGCATGAAGAAGCCAGAGAGTCGGCATCCAATTCCCAAATCAATAAGACAGTTGGTTTAATTACTACTGGAAAATACTTGTCATTCCTCTGTAGCATCTGGTCCCCACTGGAACCTCATCATTTCCTTCACCTGCTCCGCCCACTGACCAAACTGTGCAGCTCTGCAACTGCATCCTGGCCCATCGTCACCCTTCTGACCCCAACCCCCACCTCCTTGTACCCCCAATATGTTTTTCCCAATAAAAAAAACAACAAAACAAAACAAATAATCAGTTTAAAGAGGCTAATGTCCAAAATTCTATTTCACAGAGATGTACAATAGGTTCTTTAAAAAAAATAAGTTACATAAATCTTTCTGGGCACAAAATTCACATCCTGATGACTATGGACACAATGAACAGAAAGAAGCTTATGCACTGAATGCAGGCTGCAACTGGTCAGTCTTCCCAGATATGCTGCGCAGGCTTGGCTGACTGACCACTGAGGCCTAGGACAAGTCAATGCACTTTCTTTCTGGGAAGATGCGCCCCGACCTTGGGGTCCTTGCTGACCCACAGTGTCCTCCGCTGCTGGGTGTGGCTGCAGACTGAGGTCGCTTCTGCCATCATTCCAACTATGGTTCTTCCTTCAATGGGCTCACATAGATAAATGGCGCAGCTTTCTTTCATCTAGAAGGACAGGCCAGGTATGATCTCTTTGGGTCTCAATCTTTCCCTGTCATCACTGCTGCTCAGGTGCCTGTTTAGGAGATGGAGCCGTAGTCACAACAACAGTGGACACTGCTTTGGAGGAACCTGAAGCTGTTCCTTGCTGGAGATGGGACGCTGGAACAGTCTGAATCCGGACCTGTTCGTAAAGAGACAATATCTGATGAGTAGGCAAGTGACTAAACTTGCTAGAAGAAAGGAGATGACCGGGACCTCATAAACAGGTGTCTTATGCCCATGCAAAAGACTTCTTCAAAAAGCACAACAACTCAGAGACTGGTAAAAATTATCTGACAGTGACATCTCTAAAATTGACAAAAAGATAAACAAAACAAATTACAAAATAAGACAAGGGAATGAAAGACACTTTACCAAAGAAGACATTCAGATGGCCAACAAACACAAAAAGAAAGCTCAATTATCATTAGATGCAACAATGAAATAGCAGCTCACATCAGCAAAACCAGCAATGTTCAATGAGCCAACTAACAACAAGTGCTGGCAAGGCAGTGGCCAGATTGGAACTCTCATACACTGCTGGTGAGCACACAAAATGGTATAATTACTACACGAAAAAATTTGTTATTAGCTTAGAAAATCAGGAATAGAAGCACCAGTGAGTGGCCCAGCAACCACATTACCCTATATATAGATATAGATATATATTATACTATATATCCCTTAAGAAAAAGTACTGCAACATGATGACATGTTCACATCCATACTTCAATATTATAACTGCAAAGAGTTGGAAACAACCCAAACATTCATCAACAGACAAATGACTAAAGAAACTATGGTACCTCACACAATGCAGCATTAACATCATTAAAAAACAAGAAGGAATTCATGAAAAACTGCACAACATGGATAATTATGTTGAATGATATAATGCAGTCACAAATGGGAAATTATGGTATAAAAATACTATTATAAACAAGCTAAGGAAAGATTTAAGCACAGAAAGAAATCAAACTTGAAGGAGCAACACTGAAGACAAGTAAGGGAGAAGGAGGCAAAAAGTATTAGTTAAGTTAGATGAAGGGAAAGGCAATACACCATTAGGGACTGATGAGACTTCATCTAATTGCATTAATCAACAGTAATTAATGTTATAAAACAAAATGTCTATAGATGAGTATGTGATTTCTAAACCTTCAGCGTTCATGTTTAAAAATTTGTGGGTTTTTTTGTTGTTTGTTTTTGTTGTTTTTTTAAAAAAAAAGAAGTACAAAGGAAAGAGAGAAGCCTGGAACATGTCCTGGAGCTCACCTGTGTGGCCTGGCCTTGCTGCTGAAGCTGCTGCAGCTGCTGGGCAGTGAGGAAGCTGACGGGGTTACTGCCAGCTATGAGCTTGGTCCCCGCTGGCATGGTGGTGAGGATGATATTGCGGCCCAGACCACTGATGCTGTGGAAAGAAAGCAGAAGGCAAGTCTGACAAACATGATACATCTCTCCAGCCCAAAGGCTGTACACAGAGAGAGAAGTCTAGTATCTAGTAAAAATTCTAGTATTGAAGACAGCTTTTCTCCAAGTTCCTATGCTTCGCACTGCAGCGATAAGAGTCTACACGTTCCCAGTGCTCTTAGTAATACAGAGCTAGGCCTGACACCTCAGTCAGCAGAAGTAACTTCCAGAGGCAAGACACTTGCCCCAAAGCGGCCTCGTCACACAAGCTGCCCCTTGAGACCACAGGCTAGTTCCCTCCTGCTTGCTGGGTTTCTGTTTAAGTCAGGGCTACAAAAAAAGCCCCATTCACTGACTGATCACACATCAGGCTCAAATATCAGAGCATAGCCTTCTGTCAAAGCCACATTTGAAACGACTAACCCATCTCACCCTCTCAATCCCATTCTTGCTTTACTCTTCTCACAGTCTTTACACCAGCCAGTGCAGTATATATTTTATTTTTCATGTTCTCCCTCATTTTTCTATAAAGAACGCTTGGCCAAAGCACAGCTTTTTGTCTGTTTTAATCAATGCTCCACGCCCAGCACAAAAAACAGTACTAAGTGCTCAACAGTGCCAGGTAAAGATACCACTGGAGGGTTCCAGAAAATCCACTGCCTTCTCACATGTTTCCAAGAAAAAGAGTTTCACCCTCCAGGTGTTTCCTCACTTCTCTGCAGCACTTACTTGGCTCCAAGGTTGCCTTTGATGATGGGGGCTGTGACCACATTTTTACCCTTCATAGGCTGGCTAATCACAGAAAGCGGAACTGTGATCCGTGTAGGCAGCTTCCCCTAAAAAAACAATCAGGTTTCAGGGAACAGAAGGAGAAGAGGAAAATCCCAAATGTCACCTTCAGGACTATGAGAACTGAGGAGCAAGACCTGCAGAAACTTTGATTATCACACTCTCCAGAGTCCCAGTAAGTCTGAGTTTTGGGCTAGGGCAGCACTCAGAAATGCTCCCACAACTCTAGTCGTCAAGTGCTCAGTAAACATACTGTGGCTGTATGTTGTCACCATGCACATACATACATACATACATACATACATACATACATACATACATCTCTTTGATGCTACAAAAGGAGCAGCTGTAAAGAACCGCAATTATCAGTGTCAAATAAACACTATCCCTAACTTGTAAAGGAAAGCACAAATTCCTATCTATTGTGGCACTAGGCTCTAAAATCCCAAAATGATAGGGCCATACTCATCTCTGTATGTCCAATGTTGTTGTTGTTATTAAGTGCTGTAGAGTAGTAAACAACCCAGAGTGACCTTATAAACAAAATCTTGAACACAACACTTTCATCACACAACACACAAAGTAACTATTTTGATAAACAAATGTTAAGGTAGATAATAAGACACAGTACTGCCCAAGGACTGCTTTGCTAGAATGCACGCTCCACTGCCTGGGAACAGCTGGGCCCATCTGATTAGGAGGGTACACATTCTCCAGGAGAACTCAGGTTCTCCCAGAGATAAGAAAGGTCAGTCAAGGGACGCTAATAATAAACTCAACAGGGTGCAAAGTCCAGCCTCAAAACTAGTAAGGCTAGGAGGAGCAACAATAAAAACATTTAGAGGCTTTGGGCACTTCAGGATTATTTTAGGATGACTAACATCAAGTCACTGTTTATTTACCCTACCTGATTTAAATCCTAAACTGCACACACATATGCATTAAAATCTTATGCAAATCTGAGTTAAAAGTCATTCATGGGAGGGGCTTGCTGGCAGAACAATGAAAATGTCAACTTTTCCTGTAGCCTTAAAGCAGCAAAACTGAGCTTAGAGGCCCACACTGGTCTCTACATTCACTCCCAGCATGTAGCCTCTAAAACAAAGAATGAAAATTACCAGCACTTTGGCCTCAATTCTGACTCCTAAGCCACAGGACAGAGTAAAGACTTCCAAGGCCTGCAATCCCGACAGAAACACACTGCCTCAAACTTTCTCCTGTAGCCTGGATTCAAACCACTGACCTTTCAGTCAGCAACCCAATATTCACCCTCCTTGTCTCCACACTCATTAGGAGCACACCACAAAGCACTAGACAGGTCACGAAAATGGTGCTTCCAAATGCATTTTCTTTATTTATATATGCTTTCTTTATTCCTTAAGAAGCATTTCAGACCACCAGCACATTGGACTGTCCCTTTAAACTAGCTGAGAAAAAAGAAAAGCTCCCTTCAGTACTTCCTGCTCCACCAACCTTCCGATTGCTTAGACTGATAATCAAGGGTAGGGCTGTTATCTATCTTCCAGTTGGAAATGAATCACAGCTGATCCTCCAGCTGGTTTTCAGAGGCAGTAAATCACATGAGGGGAGACTGCTCATCTTTCTCCAGTGGAGCAACTGGTGGTTTTGAACCACAAGTCTTTAGGTTGGCAGTACAACTCCTTACCATTAAACCATCAAAATGCCAAAAGGGTAGGTGGTGGTTGTGGTGTATCAACAAGTCAGAACCAACCAGCAGGTGTGTGTATGTGTATGGTGTGTGTGTGTGTGTGTGTGTGTGCGCGCACGCGCACGCGCGCACACACACTTCTCCAGCAGGTTTCCACGGTAAGTTAATCACATGGGAGGAGAATGCCCATCTGTCTCCAGCAGAGCAAGTGATGGATTCGAACCATGTGCCTCTGGGACTGCAGTGCAGCTTTTTACCACTAGGCCATCAGAGCTCCCTAAAGGGCAGGTAAATAATCTCTAAAAAACATTTTTCAAGAACAAAATGTAAGAGAAATAAAATAGGCCAAGTCAGTAATTTCCTTCTTATTTCAACTCCTGTGATAAACTCAACTAAATATTTCCTTTTAAACAACATAGTATTCAGATTTTCTGTTGGTCAAATGTCTTTTATCATCACATTGGGATTTATAACAAATTACTGAGATTTACTATATAGCTTACATGTTGTTATGTGCTATCGAGTCACTTGCAACTCATGGTGACCCTATGTACAACAGCCTTAAAATCTGCTCTATCATGTGCCAATCTTACTGTCTCTGACACACCTATCCCCATTACCCCAGTCACTGAATCAATCCATCTCATGAAGGATCTTCCTCTCCTGCACCGTCCCTCCATCCTCCCAAGCATGAATATAGCTTACATACACAAGAAAAGCTATGTTTGTACTTTTCATATGAGAACTCCACTTTTCAGGCCAGTGCACTGTATCTAGTGGTAACTTTAAAGAATAAACACACACACTTCCAAAAACATGCCTATGATGCTAAGGGATTATGATTTACATTTTTAAATGTGGCATTCAAGCTGAGAAAATTTCAAGTTAATATTATTAGTCCATACCACCCAGAGTAATTTTTTTAAATGTATCGGATTATAAGTAACACTGGGAAAGAAAGGCACCAGACAGAAAAGCAGAAACCATGAAAGGAAACACTGCCAGATCTGATGGATAAAATTGTGGACAACTATTCGGCAAAAGGTTCCATACCCCAGGCCAAAAGGCTAATGAAAAGCTGAGAGAAAAGATCTTTACAAACATTAACTTCAAAAGATAGAAAAGGACACATCAAACAATAAGGAAAAGACAATTCCCATAGAAGAGATAAAGAATGAAATAAAAGTTCTTCAAAACAAATTATAATGAAAATACAACATACAGAAACCTCTGGGACGCAGCCAAAGTAGTTCTCAGGGACCAGTTCACAGCAACAGACAAAAACATTAAAAAAGGAAGAAAGAAGCACAGTTAATGATCTAAACTCAACATCTTCATCAAATGTTGTTGTTGTTAGGCACCATCGAGTTGTAGATGACTCAGAGCGACCCCATGAACTAAAGGCCTGAACACTGTTCATAGTGTTTCCAGAGGCAAGCCATTTCAGAAGTGAATGCTACTCATGCTTCCAGGCTTGTTTTAATCGGTAAGCTCCAGCAAACACTGTCCACCATGGGTAACCATTATCACATTTGGCACATCAGTGTCACAGTGTTCAGCATCACAGCAATCACGAGTTACCTCTGTACAACAATGTGCAGACCAGTGCTATACCACCTAGAAGAATGGATGACAGAAAAACAACCTCTAGAAGAAAGGAAATAATCAGAACAAGAGCTGAAATCAACAAGACAGAAAATAGAAAAACAACTGAAACCATCAACAAAACCAGTAGGAGGTTTTTCAGAAGGGTCAATAAAATTGACAAACCACTGGCAAACTTAATTAACAAAAGAAAAAGAGAAGAAGGCACTAATAACTCGACTAATTAATGATAGAAGTGACATCACAAGAAAACCAGAGAAAATTAAATCTATAATATCAGAATATTATGTAAAGCTATACTGATAATTGAAAGACATATTGCGATGGGAAAGTCTGCTGTTAGGGACCTTTCCAAAGTTCTGAAGAGCAATGGTGTCTCTCTGGAGACTAAGGAGGATAAAAGGAGAATAGATGCCTTCAAGTCGTGGTGCTGGAGAAGAGTCTTGAACATGCCGTGGACTGCCAAGAAAACAAATAGGTCTGTCTTGGAGAGGGTGAAACCAAGTCTCTCCTTGGACCGTAGGATTTTGAAGCTCCACCTCACTTACTTTGGGCACATGGCCAGGAGAGATCAGTACTTGGAAAAGGACATCATACTTGGAAGGGTGGGTGGACAGCTCAGGAGAGGGAGAACCTGATGACAACTGGGGCGATGGGAGTTGGTGCGTCAGAATAAGTGAGTGGCTTAGGACAGGGAAGAGTTTATAGAGCTGCTGTACATAGGGTCACTTAGGCATTGAAGGGAACTCAACCAGTAACATTCTTTGGCAGGTCTGGAAGCAGGAGTGGCATTCACTTCCTAAACAACTTGCCTCCAAAAACTCTATGAATTTTGATAAATGTCAATAGTTGTACAGGGTCTTCAGGCCTTCTGTTCATAGGGTCACCATGAGTCATGCTCAATTCAAAGGCAATCAACAACAATATATGGAGATGATATGATAGCACATACAGAAAACTCCAAGGACTCAACAGAAAAACTGTTAGAGTTAGTGGATCTGTTTAGTAGTGCTGCAGGACACAAGAACAATATCCAAAACACAGTGGGATTCCTCTACAATAACAAAGAAAACACAAAATGAAACTAAGAACACAAAACCATTTACAATAGCTAACCACAAACTGAGATACTTGGGAGAGAACCTAAGCAGAGACAAAAAACCTCATCAATGAAAACTACCGAATATTTCTGCAAGACATAAGAAAACAGATTTCATGTTCATGGATAGTAAAGTTCAATATTGTGAAGGAGACAATCCTACCAAAAGCAATCTGCACATTCAACGCCATCCCAATAAAGATACCAAATTAATTCTTCAAGGATTTGGAAACAGACCCCCAATAAGCATTTCTGAAAAATAAAAATGAAATTGGAGGCATAACACTTCCTGACCTCAAAATCTACTAGAATAGCTTATTAAATAAAAGGAGTGAAATAAATAGTATCTCAATTTTTTCAAATTGGTATTTTATGAGAACTAATAAAGTCGAACATTTTCCTCATTTTAGTTAGCAATGTTACTACTGCTTTTCATCATGGATTTGAAGTTGTTTTGAGAGTAGATACTAAAACTCTATGTCATACAGAATGCAAATGTTTTTATTAATACATTGTTTAACTCAAATATTTGTCCAGGGATCTTTTGGCATATCAAATTGTAAAAATGTATATACAACATTCTATTTTTGGGTTTTGTCTTCATTAAAAACATAATTTCTTCAAACAAACAAACCCAAAACACCAAAAAAACACCACCTACTACACAGTGGTAGTAACCAAAACAGCACAGCACTGGTACAAAGACAGACACACAGACCAATTGAACAGAGTTGGAACCCAGAAATGGACCTACCTTTCTATGGTCAACTGAAAAATGACAAGGAATTACTACCAATCAAAAGAGTAATTGACAACATCTTTAATAAACGGTGCTGGCAAAACTAGATTGCTACCTGCAGAAAGCTGAAACACGATCCACATCCCACACCATACACAAAAATCAATTCAAGGTGAAGCAGAGTCCTTGGAGTAAAGTCCAAAACCATAAAGTTCATCAGAGACAAACTAGGATCAAGCTTAGAAGGCCTATTCTATGGTATAAAGATACTGCCAAATACAGACAGAAATGCAGAGTCTGGTGAGGATAAAATTGATGAATGAGACCTTCCAAAAATTAAATCCCTGTGATTATCAAAAACTTTTTCCAAAAGAGTGAAATGAAAACCTACCAAATGGGAACAAACATTTGGCAATACCATCTCAGACAAGGGTTTCATATCAAAAGTTTACAGAATCCTTCAGAGCCTCCACAAAAAAAAGACTGGTAACACAATTAGAAAATAGGCAAAAGACATGGGAAGACTTTTCAAAGAGAAAGACATTGTTGGATGGCCAACAGACACATGAAGAAATGATTAAAATAACTGGCAATAAGAGAGATGCAAATCAAAACCACAATAAGATACCATCTCATCCCAGTAGCAGTGGCAAAGTTTAGCAGGGCAGCAAGTAATAAATGTTGGAGAGGACGTAGAGTTGGAAACTCTCATACACTGTTGGTGAGATTGTAAAATGGTGCAATCACTCTGGAAGACAGTTTGGTGTTTCCTCCAAAGCTTGAACACAGAAACTCCATATGACCCAGCAGTTCCACTATTACAAATATATCGCAATAAAATCAGAACTGAGACACCAACAGAAATTTGTACACCAATGTTCACAGCAGTGTTACTCACCATCGCAAGATCATGCAAACAGCCCATACGTCCAATCACTAGCAAATGGACTGAGAAACTGTGGTACATTAACACAATGTACTAATTTACTAAATACTATGAAATACACTCATAGATAAATACAAAATACAAAAAATATTAAAATATAAATCCTATGTAAGTGTACTAATTTACACAATACTATGCAGCACTCACGAACATCAGTTTAAAAAAATACTACGTGAACTTGGGAGAGGCTGGAGAGCTTTATATGCTGAGTGAAATATCACAGTCTCATAAGGGCAAATACTGCATAAGACCATTATTGTAAAAATAGAAGGATAACTAGTAAAACATGTATGGGAACTCAAGAGGGGGTAGTGGAGGGGTGGGCTGAGGAGGGGCGAAACCACGGGCTGCACAGTTTGATGGGTGGAAGGAAGGCAAGAAGGAAATGGGAAGGATCAAGGCAAAAAGGCAAGGTAAAGATTGTCCAATGGCGATTGATTTTATGAAACATGATGCAAGAGAATAACCGTGTGAAAAGTATTAATGAAGAACAGTGTGAAGCGCAATGTGTATGAACTTTTTAAGCAAACCAAAAAAAAAAAATAAAAATATATATATATATGAAAAGGCAATTCCCCACTGAAAAGGCTGTGGTCAGTAACCAGACGAACAAGTGCTCCATCTTGTGGGTAATGAGGGAATTGAGAAGATAAAAGAAAGCTTTGCCAGTAAGATGCACATAGAAGGGTAGAGATATGATCTGTTATGGGAAAATCAGAAAATGTGCTGGTGGGAGTATCTGTTAGTCCTTTAAATACATACACCCTAATGCTCGTCCTAAGCATCTGTGTTTGAAATGCACAAGGGCTTAAACATGCATAAGGCCATTCACTGCATTTATATCAGGGAAAATGAATTCTGAAACAGGTACATTCCTTCTATGAATTACTGCTGTTGCTGTTGTTAGTTGTTTTAAGTCAATTCCAAGTGATGTGACCATGTGTCAGCACAGAACCAGCCAACTGGGGGTTTCCGTGCCTTCTTTATGAACGCAGTCAGGTGCTAATGGGTGGATCTGTCAACCTTTAGGAGTCAAACACAGACTGCTTGCCTATGGTACTCACTCTCTGAAACAGCCTCAAGGTATACTGTGAATACACACCCATGTTTACAGTGGCTTTGTTCACAATGGCAAAGAGCTGGAAACAACCTAAGTGCCCATCAACAAATAGATAGAGAAGCTCTGGTATATTCACACAATGGAATACTATGCTGTATTGAAAAACAGGGAACTCATGCAATATTATTAAAAATGTGTGACCCTGGAGGACATTATGCTGAGTGAAATATCTCCGTCACAAGAGGATAAATACTGCATAGTGCCACTGTTATAGACGGGACTGACATCAGGGTTGGGGTGAGACTGAGAAAAATTGGATAAATTATGTATACTGCATTGAAACAGATGAGGGAGAGAACTGTTTAAAAGTGATATATGATTGGGTATTATGATTATGACAAAAGTCCAGAATGAAGGTTGCATAGTGGAGTATACTGGGGGGTGAGGGGGTTTGTGTATCAATGACATAATCTTTCTTTTACTTTTCAAAGAGAAGAGTGAACTGGGGGAGAGGGGTGAGCAGGAAGAAAAATGCAACAATGAATGAATAGAAATCCAAAATCTCTGTAAATGTTCATTAAAATTAATTTAAAAAAATACACTATGAGTCAAGTCTCTAATATGTATTTTTTTTTAAAAAACCATGCAGATGTATGAAATGTTCAGGGAAAGCAGGAGGCAGATCCAAATTACCAGTCTTCATGGCCTTCATGAAAGGAGGAGTGTGGTCAATCTTTTCCTGAATGTATTTCTATTCCATTTTGGTACTTTGTAAGAATGCATATATAGAGTATGCTTTCATAAATTTCAAAAGAAAACAAATCAAATCAAATGCTTTCTCTGAAATGAGAAGTTCCCTAATTCTTAGGGAGTCTTTCATGTAACAGCAGTTAAGACGCTCTCTAAGCAGAGGGTTTGGCGTTATTCTTAACTACGTGTTACTTACCGCCTGTGATGTGGATACAACGGTAGTGCTCACTGGGACCTGTCGAACACTGGGGGCTCCTGTTCCGATGCTGATGGGGGTGTTTGCTGTCCCAGATGCCATTGCCACAGTCTTGGACACAGCTGCATTCATACTGGGCAAGGACACTGCAGAAGTCTGTACGGTCCCAGACCCACTGGCCACCGAGGACCCTTGCTTGGCATGAGCGGCAACTGTGATGGTCTGGCCTGCTTTAGGAGGCATCATGCCCAGTCCCTGCACAATGCGAATGGTGGTGGCTGGTTTTGCTTCAGACGAGGCTATGGTGTTTTTCCCCTTCTGGTCTGCCACACTTACACCAAGTGCAGGCATCAAGCGAAAAGCTGAACTTGAGGCTTCTGCTGGCTTGAGATCAGGAGTCACCTTGACCACAGTGGTGCCTGCTGGAGTGGATGAAGTAGCACTGGCTGAACTGGCTTTGGCAGGACTCTCAGTTGCATGGACTGGGTTGGAGGTGACATGTAAAGTGGCAGAAATACCTTTGCCTGCAGTGCCACTTCCTGTCCCAAAGAGGTCCTGGGTCAATTTGACTGTGGTGACCTGGGATTTGGCCAGTGTTGCCATCATGTCTGGCGTGATCCTCAGGACTGTCTGGCCTTTGGCATCTGTGGTGATAGATGAGGGTGGCAGCCGCAACACATCCTTGCCCTGGATCCGGAAGTTGGTGGCTGTGAGGGGAATGCTGCTGCCTGTCTGTGGCTTCACACCAAGCTGCCCAGTGATTGCCACCTGGAAGGATAAGGAAGAGACTGATGAGTGTGCTGTGTCAAGCTGGCTAGGGGATACAACGAGACAAACCTTCATTGCACAGGTACAGGTGTTTAGTTTTGCAGCCTTCTGTTTTGAAAAACTGTAGTAGGCGTTCACAACAGTAGAGAACAGCATCACAAATGCATTACCTAGCCTTATCACTCACCAATCCTATTTTATCTCTCCATTTTGGAGACGGGAATGGGAAAGAAACTGAATTCTGAAGATTGGGTTCACCAGATCCAAACCCTAACCTTTTCAACTACGTGCTAAGCAGCTGAAATTTAAGACCGTGAGTAAGGATGACAGAAGAATCATTGGGGTCTTTGAGCTGTTGTGCTGGAGAAGAGTACTGAATATTCTATGGACTGTCAAAAGAACAAACAACGATGTCATGGAGTACATGTAACCAGGTGCTCCTCAGAGTCTGGGATACTCTGGGCTTGTTGTTAGGAGCCAGTCCTTGGAAAAGGACATCATGCTGAAAAAGGTGGAGCACAGGGGAAGGAGGGGAACACCCTCAACAAGATGGACTGACACAGTGACTGTAACAATAGGCTCAAGTGTGTCAGAGATGATGGGGATGGCACAAGATAGAGTAAGGTTATGATCAACTGTTTTAAGGGTCATTATGAGTTGTAGACAACTTGACAACACCAAGTGGGAAAGAGGGAATTGGAATATTTTAAAAGTAAGCCTAAATTACCATTTTACTGATCAGTATTTCTGTACTCATCTCCAAATGTTCTGGTCAATACTAGACAAAGTTAACAACCTTGCAACACTTAATACACTCATGTTACCAACTACTTAAAAATGTCTGTTTACACTTAGGACAACTTTCCATTTGAGGGCAGTAGTACAACAGTGAAGAGTGTGATTCTGGGGTCAGATTTACAGGTTCATATAGCAACTCCATGATTTACTAATTTAAACAAATGCTGTGGTTTGAATGCACAAGCAGATCCATAGGAGAAAGATCCAAAGACAGGCAGTTTGAATCCACCAACTGCTCTATGCAAAGAAGATGGGTAATTTCCTTCCACATGATTTACAGCCTCAAAAACCTGAAGGACTCTTAGGTGTTGGAATCGACTCGATGATAGCCAGTCTTTGTTTGGTCCAAGCCAACCATCCCACATAATCTTGTTGGCCGACTCAGGGACTTCTTTCTGTAATATAATCAATTTTTCTTCACTCTACTAGATCATTAAAAAACATTATGATGGACAGAGAAGAGATTGAAACTGTCAACAGCCTCATTAACCACCCTTTGTACCAGCAATCAGGAAAAAGGAGACACAATGTACTGGGAAGGTCTGGAGTTTGCCACCTCAACAAATTATGAAGGAGTAATGATGTCAATTTGAGGACTAAGGAGCATCTAATTCAGGCCATGGTCTTTCAGATCACTTGCTATGCATCTGAGAGCTAGACAATAAATAAGGATGACAATAAGAATTGATGCCTTTCCACACAAGAAGATATATGCACACTCACGTTTATCACGGCTTTGTTCATAATACTAAAAACAACCCAAGTGCCCACCAATAAACAAATGGATAGAGAAGCTGTGGTATATTCACACGATGAAATAACTACACTGCATTGAAAAACAAGAAACTCACGAAATATTATTCAAAATGAGTGGCCCTGGAGGACATTATGCTGAGTGAAATACCTTAGTCACAAAAGGACAAATACTGCTTAGTGCCACTGTTGTAAAACAGGACTGACCTCGGGGTTGAGGGGAGACTGAGAAAGATGGGTTCAATAATGTATACTGCATTGAAACAGATGAGGGAGAAAACTGTTTGAAAGGGATATGTGATTAGATTTTATTGTCATGACAGGAGTCCAGAACGAAGCCTGCATAGTAGATGGGGGAGGGATTGTATTAACAAGAAAGAATTTTTCTTTTACTTTTCAAAGAGAAGAGTGAACTGGGGTGGGGAGGAGGAACGGGCAGGGAGAAAAGTGCAACAATGAATGAATGGAAATCCAAAGTCTCTATAAATTTTCATTAAAATGAATAATAATAGGTGAGCTCTGGTGGCCTAGTGGCAGGAAGCTGCACTGCAGTCTCAGAGGTACACGGTTCAAATCCATTAGATGCTCTGCTGGAGAAGGAGGAACAATCTCCTCCTGTATCAGTCAGATCTGATTTGATGGTACACAGAAAAATAATGAAATAAAATAAAATTTTTAAAAAATGAATAATAATAATAATAATAAAATCAAACTTAAAAAAAAAAAAAAGAATTGATGCCTTTGAGCTGTGTGGTGTTGGAGAAAAACACCAAACATCCCGTGGATGACTAAGTGAACAAACAGGTATGTCTTGGAAAGGATGCAGGTGGAGTGCTCTTTGGAGGCATGGATGATGAGACTTCACCACACATACTTCAGGCATGTGGCTAGGAGCAACATTCCTTGGAAAAGGACATGACGCTGGGAAGCGTGAAGGGTCAGCAAAGGACTCCCAACCAAGTGGACTGACATGGTGACTGCCACAAGGGGCTCTAGTGTGTCAGGAAGTGTGAGGATGTGCAGGATAGGTTGAGATTCAGAACCACTGTTCTTAGGGTCACAGTGACTCTTACTTGACTAGACAACACCTAACAACTGGATAATTACCATCAGAATACAAATATGATACACTTATCCTGGAAAAAAAACCCAAATTTCAAAACCGCCTTCACTTTCAGGCCCAGTTCTCTGCTCCGTTCAACTGCAAAGTTCCTCTAAGAACTACCTCTACAACTTCATCTTACATTCTCTTTTTAGCTTTTGGAGAGGTAGGGGAGGTGGTGGCACATTTTGAACATTTTATTGTTGTTTGGGTGAAAGTTTACACATTCAACAATTAATGACACACTAACTGTAATCCTTTGACTTGTAACAGTACTTCTCCTGGGTCCTCCATTTCCAGACACCCGTCTTTCTTGCCTCTAAACTTTGTCAGCAGATGTTACCCTTTTCAGTCTTTTATGGCTGAATGATACATTCTCCTCCATCCCCAAAAAGTCACCAATAAACTGGGACCATTGCTGTCACGCTGGCCAGTTATGAATTTCCAGTGAACTGCCTGTACTTTTATCTATTCTCAACTAAAACTTTCATTGCTTTAATAAAGTTGCCGACTCCTTCCTTCATGAAAATACTTTTCCTCTCTTTTTAATTCTTTATACTGTAATGCTTTTTTTTAAATCTCAATAAACTATATTCCTACCTACCTAGTTGTTCTTAGGTGATGTCAAATCAAAACTGACTCATAGCTGACCCTCTAGCAGGTTTTCAGAGGCTGTAAATCACATAGAAGAAGATGGTCCACATTCCTTCTGTGGAGCAGCTGGTGTAGAAGAACTGTCTGTCTCTGGATTGGTGGCCCAACCACAACTCCTTTCCTACTAGAATTCCCTGTCTCCACAGTGATGCAAGTCAAAAGTCAGTCATTCTAGACTAAACTCCCTTCTCTCATGATCAAGTCACTGGCAAATGACACTGGTCTGACCTTCAAACTATATTTAGAATCCCAATTCTCATTACCATAAATATCTACTTGAATTAAACTAAGTTGGCATTACCTTTTATGCCTCGAATTCTATAGCTGTTTCCTTCCTAGGTTCTCTGCTTCTGTTCTTATCCCACCACAGAAGCCAAATCAAGTTATGATGGTTTGTGATCTCCCAACGGCTCCTCAGACTTTAAATTTAAATGCCTGACTGGGCTTAATATAGGCTATCAATTGATTTAAGCATTGGTAACTTCTATCTTAACATTCTAAAAGCTTATTTTCCGGTTCTTTCGTCAACATGCTGAGCATATTCCCTAGTCACAGCATTTTTCTTTACTATCCTTATGCTTAAAGTGTGTCATAACAGCACACTGTGCTTCCCTTAAATCTCTCCTAAACGCCCTCTCCTCAATGAGGCCTTCTCTGACCATCCTACCCAAGCCAGCACTCCATCACCCTCTATGCTTACCTTATTTACTGAACTTCACAGTACTTGTTATAACCTGAGATTTAAGTGCATTTGCCACTTAAACTCCATGACAGAACACAGTCTGTTTAATACACCCCTGTCCCTGCACATTGGACAGTGCCAGACACAGTTGGGCAATTCAATTCTTAAATAAACAATGGCATATTTTGTCTCCAGTACATAAGTAAATTGGGGATTAACTCAAGTGTGTACCCTTGACAGGACTAGCTGGCCACTCCACCACAGACTCTTCTAACCCGAGAAAAGAACTAGTGGTGCCCAGCTACTAGGGATACAACAGAAGGTCCCAATTCAAATGGGAGGAAAAAAGCACAGCACATTCAAAATTTACAAATTTTTATTAAAAAGACCCAACTCACTAGAGTGAAAAGGACTAAAAGAACACTTGAAACTACTGTCCTAAGATCTCCTTTCAGCCTAGAACCAAAGTCACTCTCAGACACAACCTTTTAGCCAATAATAAACTGGGATATGACATAAACAATAGCATCTATGAAGGATGTGGTAATATTTACCCCAAAACAAAGATGAGAATGGTGGACATGGGCAAGATGGGGAGGAAATGCGGAGGCTACTAATATATCATGAGAACTGAAACCAGTTATGGAATGGTTGGTGTTTGTATAATCTGTTGTGTAAATGTTTGTTATGAAAAACGTTACCCCAAAAAGACAGTGAATCCTGAATGATTCAATGTCTTTATAAAAGCCTCTTTACAGTGCAACTACACAGGAAGTATTCCTAATACAACATGTGCAACTTTATCAATTCTTTAAAGTTTAAACACTACCTTGTCATATTCATAGAAAAAAAGAATAGATCTACTCTAGTTTTTACTTTTTTACTCTCATAAAAAGTTGGCTCTAAATTCAGTACATGTGAAACACACAGCAAGAATTAGAGTAAATCTCTTAGGCATCCATAAAGTCTGAACCATCTTTTCTGGGAACACCAGTATCTTTTCTACAGGACACTCATTCAACTCTCCTTTCTCTAGGACAAAGACTCAGATCCATGCAGGGGTACACTCACCTGCTTGATAATGCTCTGCCCTGTGACATTCTGAATGACGGCTGCCGTGGAAGAACTTGGGGTCGCACTCCCGGGAGAACTGGTGGCCGGCTTGCTCACAGGGCTGGAGGTGAGGCCTGTCACCGTCAGCTCTGCCTGCCCAGCTCCAGGCCGCTGCAAGGTGGCTGAAGTAGCTGGTGCTTTGACGGGAAGAGTGGCCATCACCGTCTAGGTCAGAACATGAAGCCAGCATTCTGATCACACACTGAAGTTTAATGAGCAGAATCTTTCCTACCAGGAGCTCTCCTCTGAGTACCTTCTAATTCTAGCTGGGCATCTCCGGGCAGGTTCTATAACTTCCCAGTGTCTAAGTTCACAGTTATCTAAAGCAAACACTGTACATTTCTTCTATTTGTGTGAACATTTGAATTTTAAAAATGTTATGCAGTCTCTCATTTTACACAATGAGGATAAATATGACAATCATTTCCTTTCTTACAATAAAAGAAATGGTGACAAAGTGGATAAGAATCTTTTCTAAAAATATTACAGTATGGCAAGGACCAAAAGCACAATGGAAAAAGCCTGAGATCTAAAATGACAAAGTTTGGGTTTAAGCACAATCTCTAGCTGGGTCCAGATGTTAACCATGGAAAAAATGTACAAACACTAGCCAGGTCTGAACACTGAATGATGAACATTAACAATAACCTCAGGACTTGCCCATCTAATCAGCAGACTATGCTCCTGTGCCTATTCGCCACATCCCAATGCTTCCACTACCTGGGGCACAACTTTGGTCTGTGCAGCAGTGGCTGGAGCCCGGATTGGAGGTCCTGCTGTCATGGGTGGCAGCGTCTGTGTGGACCCTGTGGACTGCTGGGTCACAGCAGCAAGGCCCGCCTGGGCTACCACGCGCACCTGGGGCAGTCCAGCTGAGTTGGTGTGGCTCACTACGCGTGTGGTGGCCTGAGAAGCGGATGGAGTCTGGTTGGAGGGGGGGGAAAGCATTGTTCCCAGCTGGGGCATCGTTGGTGATGACACCAGAAGAACACTATGAGGAAAATCAGAGAAAATAATGCACTTAGGAAATGCATTAAAAAACAAGTGTGGAAAGGAAAGCTGGGAAAAACAGGGGCTTACCTTGAGCTACTTTTAGCTGGCTCTGACACTGTGCTTGGGGCACTTTTGCTCACTGATGAGACAGGTGGAGGGGAAACAGGAGTAGAAGGCAAGGCTGGAGTGGTGGGAGTCACCGGTGTGACAGGGGTGGGGGGCATACTGGAGTCACTGAGGCTGAGCTGGCTCTGCTCTGAAGGACCACTGAGGACCTTGACGGAACTCTCCTTGCTACCGGACTTCTGTAAACACAGGGAAGAAAATTCAAGGATGTATTAAGGTTCCATGGAAGGAGGGTGTAGTCCCTGTGTTTCTGACACAGCCAAGTGACTCGTTTTTATCTCTGTTTCTAATTTATCTCCACCACAGAAATCAAGAGCGCCTGACCCTTCTAATGCCACTTACCACCTTGGATGGCGGCTTGGGCTTTTGCTGGAGGGCTTTCCTGGCTTTGGCTGCAGCTGCTTGTGCCTGGTGAATTCTCTCTGTAATGAGAGTGGTATATACTTCAATGGTCAGCACCATCCAGGGGAATGTGTTCATGAAAAGCAAGACCTCACTGTGGCTACACGAGGGACAGACTCCCGCCTCTCTATGACTCTCCTGACCAGCTGCCAGTGAAGAGAACAGAAATGGGGAAAATCAGCAACTCCAGTCTAGCTGGACTCAATGCCCCAGAGGTCTCACACACCAAACTCTTCCTCGCTGCGGTCACGATGCAAATAGATCCACAGTTTCCGCCCAATGTCATATTTCACACAAGGGTCTTTTTCATAATGAAGCCGGTCTAGGGCACCGCTCACTACTGTGTTGACCTAAAGAGAAAAATACACGAGTAAGTCATGAGTCACAGAGCAGCTAGTTATTTCTTTTTTCCTGCTTTATTTATTTTGTTGCTAGTGCCAGTATACACAGTAATCATACAAATTATTGGGACAGTGACCAGAAACAACAACTAGTAAACAAACAGATTACAGCTCAGCCTGATTGTACTCCAAATGGCCTTACTAACCCACTTCACAAAGCAAGACAGGAGACTCCCAGTTGTCAAAGTCAAGGATACTTTGAATGAAGTAAATGATCAGTCATCTCTTTTAGTGTAAGTGGAAAGAAAGCTTATCAACAAATTCATCATACTCTTTAACAGTAAGGATTTTAGGTCACCACTGAAATTTGATGAGATCCCTCTTTTCTCCTTCCTCATACATTTTATTTAAAACTTGGTTCCATTTCCTCCTAAACCTCCTTAATGCTATTTGGAACAGGGCAGAAACAAATGCTCTTTTCTCTATCCTTACCTGAGTGCTGGTGACATCTGGTGCAAGAAACTGGGAATCCTTGAGCAGTTCACAGATCTCTGCCCTTGTGCCCTCCCCATTAGGCAGCCGAGCTGCAGCATCGCGAACTGAAAAAGCACAAAACAGCCCAAGAGTGAATCAGAATATCCCTGAGGCACAGCGCCCTGAGATTATGCTTTCACTGCCTTATCAAGATTCTTAGGTCACACTGCCCCCTGTGGCCAACAGCTCTGCCATCAATTTGATTCCAACTCATGGGACCATGTACAAAAGACTGAAATCTCATCCAACCCTTCAGCACCCTTATATCCTGTGATGTGCTCAATCCTGCACTGTGTCACTGTTACCAACACTGCATCAATCCTGCTCTCTGGGAGTCTTTCCTTCACAAGCAGGAAGTCTTTCTCCAGGGACTGGCCCCGCCTGAAAAAACTTACTCAGAGGATGTGAGACAAAGCCTCATCATCCTGTTACCTCCACAGACAAACTGACTGCATTTCTTCAGAATGGATTTGTTTGTTCTTTTGATAGTCCAAGTATACTAGGAGTGCATTCTCCTCACATTATCAGGCAATTTTCATGAACATCTTAGAATTAAGAGGGTACTCATCATTATTTTGAAAGATCTTTTACTAAAACCTGTTACTTAACAGGATAAACAAAAGGATTTCTGAATCATAAATTTCAATACAAATGACTCAATAACTCTATACAGTTAAAAATATAAACAGGAAGGAGTCTATAGGTTTGACCAGATGCCAAAGAAATTTACCACATCTCTTTAAAGGAGTAAGAACTCACAAGAAACAAATTTTTTTTTTAAATTTATTTTTTTAAAAAAATTTTTTCATGAACATTTACAGAGATTTTAGATTTCCATTCATTCACTGTTGCATTTTTTCTCTCTGTCCACCCCTCCACCCCAGTTCGCTCTTCCTTTTGAAAAGTAAAAGAAAAATTCCTTCACTGGTATACAATCCCCCTGCCCTGAGTACACTCCACTATGCAACCTTCATTCTGGACTCTTGTCATAATCATAATACCCAATCATGTACCACTTTTTTTTTTTCATACCTGTTCCTAATAGTTTATTATTAATCACCGAGTACTGTGTCTCCATGAGTGAGCTCTGGGAAGGGGGGGTCACTATTCATTAGTTCTCCCCAACACAGGGGAAGAGTAGTGTAGGAAAAGGCCTAGCCCAAGCCTCGAGGGTCCCAGATCCGAGTTTCAACAGAACAGGGTTTGGCCTTTTCCTGGGTCAGTATAAGGCACCCAGGCAGGGGCACAGATGGGGACAGAGGGCCTAGACTTGTCCTCTGCCTGCCAGTCTAGTTGTGTCTGGAGAAGTATTCCTTGCTGTCATCCACATTGGGCTTGATCGTGTCACTGCCGGGCTTCCAGCCAGCGGGACATACTTCCCCATGCTCATCTGTGTACTGGAAGGCCTGGACCAGCCGCAGAGCCTCTTCCACGGAACGCCCCACAGGCAAGTCATTGACTGTGATCTGACGAAGGATACCCTTGCCATCGATGATAAAAAGGCCCCTGTAGGCAAAGCCCTCATCTTCCTTCAGCACACCATAATCAAGGGACAAGCTTCTTGTCACATCTGCCAGCAAGGGGATGTTCAGAGGGCCCAAGCCTCCTTCCTTCCAGGGTGTGTTGATCCAAGCCAGATGCGTGAACTGCGAGTCCATGGAGACCCCCAGCACCTCGCAGCCTAGCTTGCGGAAGTCGTAGGCATGCTCGCTGAAGGCAATGATCTCGGTAGGGCACACGAAGGTGAAGTCCAGCGGGTAGAAAAAGAGCACCACGTACTTTCCTTTCTAGTCAGAAAGCTTCACCTCCTTGAAAGCACCATCCACCACTGCAGTGGCCTGGAAGCTGGGGGCGGGCTTTCCGATGTGCGCGTTGCCAGAGGCCATGACTGAAAGCTGCGTGGGGTAAGGCCGGACACGAGGACAGGAGCAGTGCAGACTCCATGTACCACTTTTAAACTATTCTCTCCCTCATCTGTTTCAATGCAGTATACACAATTTATCCAGTTTTTTTTCAGTCTTACCCCAGCCCTGATGTCAGTCCCATTCTCCAACAGTGGCACTACTCAGTATTTGTCTGTTTTTGACTGAGATAATTCACTCAGCATAATGTCTTCCAGGGTCACCCATTTTGAATAATATTGCATGAGTTCCTTGTTTTTCAATGCAGCGTAGTATTCCATTGTGTGAATATACCACAGCTTCACTATCCACTCGTTTGTTGATGGACACTTAGGTTGTTTACAACTCATTGCTACTGCAATAAACATGGGTGTGCATATATCTGCTTGGATGTCAGTTATGGTCTCTTTGGGGTATATTCCCAGTAGTGGAATTGCTGGGTCAAATGGTATCGCTACTAGCAACTTTTTAAGAAAGCGCCACACTGCCTTCCGCAGTGGCTGCACCATTTTACACTTCCACCAACAGTGAATAAGGGTTCCAGTTTCTCCACAACCTTGCCAGCATTTGTTTGCTGTTCTGTTAAATTTTGCTATTCTTACTGCGGTGAGATGATATTCCATAGTTGTTTTGATTTGCATTTCTCTTAGAGCTAGGGACTTTGAACATTTCTTCATGTGCTTGTTGCCCATATTAATGTCTTTTTTGGTGAAGTGTCTGTTCATATCTTGTGCCCATTTTTCAACTGGATTATTTACCTTTATCTTGTTGTAGTGCTCAAGTATTTTATAAATTCTAGATATATAAGTCCCTTATCTGACATGTCATTACCAAATACTTTCTCCCAATCTGTGGCTTCCCTTTTTACCCTGTTGGAGAAGTTTTTGAATGTGCATAGGGATTTGATTCTTAGAAGGTCCCATTCATCTACTTTATCTTCTCCTGGTTGTAGATTTTTTCAGGATACTTGGAAGACTGTTCCAAGATTTTCTTTAATGATGTTTATAGTCCTTGATTTTAGTCCCAGGTCCATTATCTACTTTGAGTTGGTTTTTGTATATGGAGTGAGGTGTGGATCTTGCTTGAGTCTTCTGCAGATAGTTTTCCAATTTTGCCAACACTACTGGTTAAAAAGGCGGTTGTTTCCCCACTTAACTGATTTCACCTCCTTGTCAAAAATCAGTTGACCATAAGTAGATAGACTGATTTGCGGGTTCTCAATTCTATTCCATTGATCTACGTGTCTGTCATTGTACCAGTACCATGCTGTCTTAACCACCACAGTAGTGTAATAGGATTTGAAATCAGGGAGTGAGATGCCTCCTACCTTTTTCCTATTTTTAAGGAGTGCTTTGCTTATTTGAGGCTTCTTTCCACTCCAAATGAAACTGGAGATTGCCTTTTACATCTCGTTGAAGAATGTGATTGATATTTGTATTGGGATTGATTGAATGTGTAAACTGCCTTTGGTAGTATTGCCATTTTCACAATATTGAGTCTTCCTATCCATGAGCAAGGGATATTCTTCCACTTCTTCAGGTCTCTTTTTGTTTCTCGTAATAATGTTTCATAATTTTCTCTGAATAGATCCTTTATGCTTCTGGTTAGACTTACTCCCAAGTATTTAATCTTGTGATTCGCTATTGTGAAAGGGTACTGTTTTTCTTAGCTCTGGCTCTGTATTATCTTTGTCACTGGAGAGAAATCCAACTGATTTTGTATGTTGATCTTGTATCCTGCTACTTTGCTGAGTTGGTCAACTATGTCCAATAGTTTTCTTAATGAGTCTTTAGGGTTTTCTAAGTATACTATCATATCATCTGCATTGTGAGATAATTTTACTTCCTCTTTGCCAATTTGGATACCTCTTATTACCTTCTCCTGTCTTATTGCTATCGCTAAGACTTCCAATACAATATTGAATAGGAAAGGTGATAGTGGGCATCCTTGCCTAGTTCCTGTTCTTAAAGGGAACGCCTTTAGCCTCTCTCCACTGAGAACAATGTTGGCTCTTGGGTAGGAAACAAATTTCTACACTAAAGCTAAAACTATTTAGCTGGCCTTGGAATCATTTCTGAATTCAAGTGAATGTAAACTCAAGCTTCAGGGAAGAAATTCCAATTCATGGAATAAATCTTGGGACTTACACCTCTCAACTCTACTTCCCAAGCTCGAAAGCTGTAAGAAGCCCTTAAAGTCTTCCTACATGGGGGATAAAAATCACTTTTGGGTAAAAAGAGAACGAGCAGTAAGTACATAAAACATACCAAGAGACAGGATGGTGACATAGGCAGGCCGGTCTGAGCGCAGCAGGGAGTGCTCTCTGGCTTTGTTGAGGGAGGTCTCCTTGTCAAATACCCCTTTCACTGGCCCCACCACAGACTCAAAGCCATGCAAGCGAAAGGTGAAGGCCTTATGGGGCTGGCTGTATCTGTAACGCTCCTACCAAGAGAAAGGGAAAAGACTCCTCAGTCAAAATCAGGGTGGTTCTCGTCAACTCACTCAGAACAAGGTGGGCCGCTTGGAGAAGTGAAACTTGAAGGGAAGGTTAAGAATTCCGAGTCCACTAGAGTGTAAAAAGATGAACCTCAGAGTCCTAGGTCCTGAGCAAGGGGACCAATGAGATCCACTAACACCAAGTCAAGTCCAGCTCATGGCCACCCTCCTAGGCTTCCATGGCTGTAAATCTCAACACAAGCAGACTGTCTCTTCTTTCCCCCATGGACTGGTTAACGGATCAGAAAAACCAAGTGGTCAGTTACAATCCAACATATAACCCACCAAAGCAAAAGGACAAGAAAGGAAATACAAGAAGGTTTTGCTGTTCAAGGAGAACTCATCACAGCATTTTTCATTTCCGTTCCCTCAACATTTCTACAATCCCAACCAATCTGGACTCTCAAGAAAAGTCCTCACTGACACAGCCATCACAATGGCTTCTAGGTATTTCTTACCTGCTCCTGAAAAACCCGTTTCTCCTCTCCTGTGCTAGGCCGTACCACATAGTCAGTTCTTCTGGAACATAAAGACATTATTTTCAACTTTGAAGAATAACAAATGATTTATTTTCTTTTCTAGCACCCAGAATCATTACTTAAAACATTCCCATTCTTTTACCATTATGAAAGGGAAAAAAATGTACTATTTCTGTTGTACAACAGAACACATTTAGATAACAGAAACGGCAAAGGAGGTTGAATTTTCAAGTATGGAAATACAAAGGAAGAGGAACAGTTGTAAGTAGACACT
>NW_006400091.1:1318568-1321594 GCF_000299155.1 Elephantulus edwardii | reverse complement strand
TGGGATAATTGGGATGGGAGTGTCAGAGACAGTGCGAATGGCACAGGACAGAGCGGAGTTTAGGGCTGTTGTACATAGGGTCGCTATGAGTCGCAGGTGACTCGACGGCACATAACAACAAAACAACAACAACTCCTATTTCTAAGCGCCACAAATTCTAGTTGGTATTCTCAAAATAACTTTTTATATTCTTAAAGTAGTAAGGAGAAAAAAGACCAACCAAATGGCAGCAAAAAAAAAAAAAAATCATCCCTGTGTTTGTTATGGGAGGTTTTGCCCCCTCCCTAGGAAATACTCACAAACTGAGTTCTACACCCTTACTCAGTGGGTCTTCAACATTCAGGGACAAAGATTTTGTTTTTTGCTGGTGTTTAGAAATCTAACTAAAGTGCCAAACCAGACCACAAACATACTATAAGATAGTATGACACAGAATGCAGAATTACAAGACCTAAATACTGTCAGGGTCCTGTCTCTAAGTTCCAACAAGTCACATAACCTCTTCATGCCTCTTTTTCCTTATAGATACAATGAAAAGGATGAGTTACATATACCTTTCTAAAATGAGAACAGAAGGATGAGTATACACAGAAGAATGTATACATAAAAGTTAGATTATATCCCCTTAACACCTCCCTCCGGCGTGTGTCTCTTATCTCAGTCAAAAATTGTTTTTCCAGCTATCATTACTGAAAATAGAATTTTAAATTCTCACAGAATGCACACTTTAAGGAGTCATAGTTATTGTGAGGCGCTGTCAAGTCAGCTATGACTCACAGGGACTCTATGTATATAGCTCTCCAGCACCTCCAAGAAGTCATGGGGGATGGATGAAACCTTGAAGCTACTGCCTTGAGATAACTTTAAATAATATCCTCTAAAGTGTTATAAAGCTCTGGATATTGAGTTAAGTTGAAAAGAGCAACTTGAGATTAGATAGGAAACTTAAAGAGTGGTTAAGCTAATATAATGGAGAAGAAACAATCTGGAAAAGGAGGGTGAGAAATGTTATACAACTTGAAGAACATAATCAATGCCACTGAATTGTACATGCATAAATTGTGGAATCAGTTATGTCTTGCTGGGAACAATTCTCAGTAGTAGCACAGAAAATAAAGACCAAGAAAAAGAAAAAAGAAAAAAACCTAGGAGGAAAAAGGAAACCATGTTTTCGGCTGTGCTTGGATATGTTGAAACTGTTAACAGTCCTTTAAACTAGTTTCATGGGAGACCATGCGTGACTGGTGTACTATATACTCACACTCGAGGGACAGGTGTCATGGCATCTGAGCTGTCTTCATTTTCTTGCTGGAGAAAAAAGAAAAGCATTAAGATTAATGGACTAATGACTTTTCCTTTACTGAAAGCCTCTAGAAATCCAGAAAAAAACATTTGGTATTTCTTAAAAACTGTACCTTACAGAAAGTTTGGTCTTTGGTCTCCAGCCACAGCTGGAAAAGTGCAACTAATTCCTTTTCATTATCTTGGGATTGGCCTATAAAGGGGGAAAAAACACCACAAAACAGCAATAATAAAAGTGTTCTTCAAACTCAGCTGTTTACCTTACTTGATATATCTGTGCCACAGAATTAGCACAACCTGCAGCAATGATGCTATGCATGTATTCTCTCTCACAGTCAGAATATCAGCTAATTAAATTATTCCTTCAATGGGTGTACTAAAAGTAACTGTAGTGACAGAATTCTTAAATGGAAAGAAGTAAAAAAGATTTCAAATAAAAGTCAACTGTTTAATAAGACTTGGGAATAAAATATAAACTTACAGGGTAACCTTTAAGAAAATCAATAGACAGACAGTCTCATCAAAATAAAGAAAATCATACTGATTTGACAAACACTAAAGTAACAGCAAATAAAGAAATTATTAGAAAAGCCATAAGTAAAATGAACTCAGCATAGAAAAGATGGAATAAAAAAAAAACCAGCAGCACCATCAGAAATTACAGTAAAATGACAATAATATAAACAAATATATTTATAATTAACTTTGAATGTGAATTATAAAAATCACCAATCAAGAAAAAGTGGCAGAATGGATAAGAAAATATGACCCATCAAGTTACTGTCTATAAGAGATCACCTTAGACATCAGACACAAGGACAAAGACTAAAAATCAAAGGGTAAGAAAAATAAACCAAATGACAAAAATAAAAGGAGCAGGAATAACACAATTCTATTTTCTGAAAGAAAACATTTCAAGACAAATACACCAAAAAACCTCCAAAAGCAAACAAGTAAAAGACAAACACAAGCATAAAAGAAACGGCACTATATACCGTTCAAGGGTCAACTGAACAAGAGAACACAACTATGAAACTTATGCACCCAATGAGAGAGTCACAAAATATATACATCAAGCTTTAAAAGTCCTGAAGAGAGAAACGCACTCCAGACTGACAGAAACTTCCAAACACCACTTTTGAGGAAGAATAAAATGACAAGGAAGAAACTAAATAACACATCCAACTGAGACATCATAAACCTATACAGAACAGGACACTCAATAAAAAAGTCTCAAACTAAAAATAATCAAAATATTAGAAAGCATCTTCTCAGATCACAGTGCTACAAAATTAATATATGAAGAAGATGGAGCGGAAATCAAGTACATGGAAACCAAATAATATCTTCCTGGAATACCATGTGGTAATATGTTGTTGTTGTTGTTGTTATGTGCCGTCGAGTCGTTTGCGAATCATAGCGACCCTATGTACAACAGCCCTAAACCCTGCTCTATCCTGTGCCAATTGCATTGCCTCTGACACACCCATCCCGATTACCCCAGGGTCTTCCCCTCCTGCGCTGTCCCTCCACCCTACCAAGCATGATGTCCCTCTCCAAGGACCTGTCTCTCCTTACAACACGTCCAAAGTAGTGAGACGAAGTCCCAGAATCCTTGCCTCCAAGGAGTAGCCTGGTTTAACCCTCTCTAGGGTGAATCTGTTTGTTTTCTTGGCAGTCTATGGAACATTCAATACTCTTCTCCAGCACCACAGCTCAAAGGC
>NW_006400091.1:1316505-1317702 GCF_000299155.1 Elephantulus edwardii | reverse complement strand
CTTGCATGTGAAATCAATGATATTGTTCTGTAGTTTCTACACTCAGTTGGGTCACCCTTCTTTGGGATGGGAACAAATATAGATCTCTTCTTATGTGGTAATGTAAGAAAGTAAATTTTTACTTGAAACAAATGAAAATGAAAACACAACATAACAAAAAAAATCCGAGATATAGCGCTCATTTGGCAGCACATATACTAAAATTAGAATGATACAAAGATTAGCATGGCCCCTGCCAAAGTATGACATGCAAAAATCTCTGAGACACATCAAAAGCAGTAGTCTGGGGTCAATTTGTAGCAATAAACACACACATCAAAAAAAGAAAATGAACAAAAATCAACACTTTAACCCAGCATCTCTGATAATAAGGAAAAGAACAGCAAGCAAAGCCTACAGTCTTTAGAAGAAAGGGTACAATAAAGAGCAGAATAATTAAAATAGAAAACAACAGAAGTAACAAGATGAGAAACTGGTTCTTTGAAAACTTTGTCCTCTTTGCCTCCCAGGAGCACTCTCTGGCTGCACATCTCTAAGACACCTGTTTGTTCTTTTGGCAGTCCATGGGATATTCAGTACTCTTCTCCAACACTACAACAATTAGAGATGAAAACCAAACAATAATGAAATACTATTTGACCCCAGCAAAAATAATAACAACAATATTCAGTAAGACAGTAAACTCCAAATACTCCTGAACATATGGAGAGTGGAACTCTCATACACTGCTAGTGAGAATGTAAAATGGTATAACCTGTATGAAAAGCAGCCTGGCACTTGCTTAGAAAGCTGGGAATAGAACAATTCACTAGATCCAGCAATCCCAGATAAATAAAAGTAGCAACACAAAACATAAACACACACATGTTTACTGCAACATTATTTACAACAGCATAAAATGGAAACCCAAATATCCATAAATGGGCAAATGGTAAAAGAACTAGGGTACCTTCACACACTATAGTATTATGAAACACTAAAAAACCAGAAATATATATAAAAAAAATCTAATCATTAAGAATCTGAAAAACACTGCAAAACATATGAATGAATCCTGAACGAATTACACTGAGACAGTAGTCAAAAAAGGATCACTAAAACAAAACTCGCTCAGCATTTCTTAAGCTCAAGGAACTGAAGAACAGATTCAAACCTAGAGTTGCTGTAATCAAGGATGCTTTGGGCAGAATATTAAAT
>NW_006400091.1:1308960-1314960 GCF_000299155.1 Elephantulus edwardii | reverse complement strand
TCGGAAACGACTCGATGGCACATAACAACAACAAAACAAAACGCTCAGCGAATGCATCCTGGAGGGTTAACAGGGACGAGAAGGGAGTGAGAAGTCATTAAAAGAGAAGTAAAATGAACAAAACGAAAGGCAATGTACAGTAAAGGTTTGATAAGACTGGATAATTAATCAAGCAGCCGTAATTATCGCCATAAAACAAAATTTTAAAAAAGTACAGAAACAAACAAACAAACAAAAACCAAAATGTGTATGACTGACTGACTGGTATTCAGTAAGATTTGTAAACTTTCACCCAAATGGAAAAAAAAACAAAACCAAAAAACAAAAACCCCAAAAAATTCGGATGGCGGGGGAAGAAGAACGAACTGGGGAGGAGGGTGGAGAGAATGGTGCAGCAATGAAGGAATGAAAACCAAAATCCCTGAAAATGTTCATTAAATCTAATAAAATTTAATAATAATAATAAAAAAAGGTAAACCCCCCCAAAAAAACACCCCAAAAAAATACCCAACAAACCAAAAGCCGAACAAACAAAACACAACAAAATTCCTCACAACCTCTTAGCAGTCCATTAATATTTCTGCCCTTCTGTCTATCATTCCCATCTACATTACTTGCATGTTCATTGCTTTGACACAGGAATCTCAGGGCTGCCCGAGAAAATAAAAGGTGTCAGCCTATAACACTCAAAGTCAAAATCATTCTTTGAATGTGTCAAGGGCTGTGAGGCGGATACAAGTCAGGGTTCAGATTTGTTGTTCATGGGGTCACTGCGAGTCATACACAACTCGATGTCACCAAACACCACCACCCTCAGAGGTCTCTACAGTAACATTATTAGAGAAAAAAGCCCCAAAACATACACACTACACTAAGTTAACAATGAAACTGCCTGACAATCCTATTATGTCTGTCTGGCCATGCTCTCTTCTCATAATCTATAAAATGAATGACAATCAGTGGCTATTTTCTCACTTTCCTAAAACTTGCCATTGCTTTAACATTCTCCCAGCCAAGGCCAATCCTTTCCCTCTTGCTCAAGAATTTGCATGGATAGTTTTCCATTATTTCCTGTAGGCACACACCCTTCCTCTTCACTGTACTCTTCCCAAAAACACTGAAATTCTAAGTTTCTCCCAAACAAACTCTTCTCATGGCATAAAAGTGCCTTTTTATCCTCTCCTATCATTTACGGTTAAACTTTCAGAAGTAGTTGTTTAAATGCACTGTCTTCTTAACTATGGGTGGCTGATTTTAGTATTCATAGATTTTCATGTTACAACATAGGTCAGTAAAATACTTCCTATTTTGTAAACAAGGTTTTAGGGACAGTCACACCCACTCACATACTAGGGTCTGTGCAGAGTGGCTCTGCTCAACCAAAGGCAGGCCCTCTCTGTCTACTCTCTGTCAGCTCTGAGGATGTAAGGTGGGTAAACTTCATCCTGTGCAATTTACAGCCTTGGAAAATCTGATGGAGGTCTAGTTGGGTTGCTAATGAGGTTGAATTATTATGTTGTTGTTGACTGCCACTGAGTCAGTATGACTCATAGCAACCCTATGAATAAAAGGCCTAAAGCCTTGCTATAACTATCAACATTTATCAAAGTTCATAGAGTTTCCAGAGGCATGTTGTTTGGCCTTGTTAAATGTGTTAAGATATTTATCATCAGGTCCTTACAGCTGATTTCAAGCCATCTGATAAGAGCAAGGAGAGAGGAACATCACCAACGCAATACTATTTTAAGTCTTGTATTACACTAAGTAATCATTACTAAGAAGTTATTTCTTCCATGTTGTTGTTGTGATGTGCCATCAAGTCATTTGTGACTCATAACGATCCTATGTACAACAGCCCTAAACCCTGCTCTATCCTGTGCCAATTGCACTACCTCTGACACACCCATCCCGATTACTCCAGTCACTGAATCAATCCACCTCATAGAGGGTCTTCCCCTCTTGTGCCGATCCTTCCACCCTCCTAAGCATGATGTCCCTCTCCAAGGACCTGTCTCTCCTTACAACATGTCCAAAGTATGTCAGACGAAGTCCCAGAATCCTTGCCTCCAAGGAGCAGGCTGGTTTAACCCTCTCCAGGATGAATCTGTTTGTTTTCTTGGCAGTCCATGGTACATTCAATACTCTTCTCCAGCACCACAGCTCAAAGGCATCAATTCTCCCTCTATCCTCCGTAGTCATTGTCCAACTCTCTGATGCATAACAAGTGATTGCAAAGACCATAGTCTGTATCAGATGCACCTTAGTCTTCTTCCAGCCTTTAGTATTTAACTTTTGAGTAACAACTGAAGCTAATGAATGACCTCTAATTCTTGAGACTGATTTCCACCTCAAACATCACACTGATTAGGGAGGGTGGGGAAAGAGAACACGATGAGGATGACGCAAGAATCAAATTAGAATCCCTTGGTAAAAGTAAGAGTAAATGTTGTTATGTGCTGCTGCTGTAGCGCAACCCTATGTACAACAGCTCTGAAGTCTGCCCTGTCCTGAGTCTGTCTCACTGATTCTGAAACAGTGCCCCAGTTACTGTATTATTCCCTCTCATCCAGGGTTGTCTTCTCCTGTGTTGTCCTGTCCCTCCACTCTTCCAAGCATGACGTCCTTCTCCATGATGTTCATCTTGGCTGCATGCCAAAGGATGTGAGATGGAGCTTCAAAATCCTAGTCTCCAAGGAAAAACTTGGTTTCACCCTCTCCAAGACAGATCTATTTGGTTTCTTGGCATGTTCCATGGTATGTTCACGACTCCTCTACAGCACCACAATTCAAAGACATCAATTCTCCTTCTGTTATCCTTAGTCACTGTCCAGCTCTTTGATGTCAGCAAGCAATTACAAAGACAATGGCCTAGATCCGGTCTCTTGAGCAGGTATCTTGACTGACATAATTGCTTCTCAGTAGTATGAAAAGGTGCATGACAACTACCTGGCCATCTGACTGAAGAGATGCATATTTACACTCATTCCAAAAAAAGGTGACCCAATAGAGTGTGGAAACTATCGAACAATGTCACTAATATCACAAGCAAGCCAAAATCCTTCTGAAGATTATCCAAAAATGACTAGAACAGTACACAGAGAACTACCAGAAATACAAGCTAGGTTTAGAAGAGGAAGAAATAAGAGAATGAAAATCCACTGTTGAAAGTAGATTACTTACTCAATATAGCTACTTACCAAGTAATTTCCACTGCTGAGTTTTCTCTTTGAACTCCACAAATGGAGAGAAACTGGATGGAACAGCTGGAAAGGCACAAACCATATGAACACTCATGGAGGTCAGAGCAAATGACCTTGTCATCATTAACCTTGACACAAGCACATCCATAAGTACACCCCCAAACAAGACATCACTGGAATAGCTCACAGGGTATCAGGATAGCAGAGGCGTCCCAGTACAAAGGCATAATGTATCAACCAGAAAAGCCACAATCAGAGAGCTAATTATACAAGGGGTAGTTTTATGTCCGAACCAACTCAAAGCTGACCCTCCAATGGGTTTTCAGAAGCAGTAAACTGCACAGGAGGAAAATGTTCATCCTTCTCTCTGGTGGATTTTAACTGCATGCCTATTGGATAGCAAGGCAGCTCCTCACCATTCAGCCACCAGGGTTCTCTGGACAAGAGTTGGTGGTTGCTGTTGCTTACTGTCGAGTCAGAACTGACCCACAGCTGACCCTTGGGCAGCTTTTCAGAGGCAGTCAACTTCACAGAAGGTGATTGCCCATACTTCTGCAAAGCAGCTTATGGATTCAAACTGTGTGCCTTTAGGATTGCAGCACAGCTTCTTACCACCAGGCCACCAGGGCTCTCTGGACAAGAGTTGGGAGAAGGAAACTGACCCTACAGTGAAAAGGCACCTTACCTCGGCTTTCTCCAGCAAGATACTGAAGGGCTGGCAGCACTAACTCTGCCCAACTCGGGGCTGCCGAGAACCAGCTATTGAGGGAGCTCGCTGGAGACGATTGCCAATCCAAAACTCGCTCTTCTAGCTGAAGGAAAGAAAAGGCAGAAACTAGTTTAGCTCACAATGGCACAGATGATAGCAGGCAAGCTCTGGGGTCTATTCTGCCCCATTTGTTTCAAGTCACAAAGCAAACTAGCTGCAGAGCTTTGGAAGCTACTGACAAATAAAATTTCTTAAGATCTGAAACTTTAATGTACAGCTGATTTTTTCTACAATTCTTACCATAGGAAGGCTAGCCTGACCCTCCAGCAGCAAGATTTCTAATAAGAGAGAGAAGAAGCTGGAAGATATTTCATTGATTCCAAGGCAAGGTTTGAGGTCTTCGAGAGGCCTAACATGAGAAAAAGAAGTAAGAACTTGCAGAACAGTACTGGTTCAAGCCCTCTGAGCCTCTGAGAGAACACTCTGTCCAAGTAAGATCTCTAGGATTTTGGGATTTCAGGCTCAAGCAATTTCATGTCATTTAAGACCACCCACAGCAAGGACTGCAGTTAAGGTGCCATTTACCCCTCAGTTTAATGCTGACCCTCAAACTATATCTCTGCTTCTCACTTACTCTTCCTTGATAGCAGGTACAGCCAGTGGAGAAGGAGCCTGTGAGAGGGGTGGGATTCCCTCAGTACTGCTTAGAGGGTCAGTCAGATCCTCCACCTCTGATTTAATAATTTTTAATTTCTTCTTCTTCTTTTCCTCTTTTTCCTTTACCCTTTTTTTAAGGACAGCTAAGTCATACAGGGCTGGGAAGAAAATAAAATGCAAGTCAAAGAACTGAAATTTTCACAACAACCAGTAGGGTATAAGAATTCCAACAGAAGAAAAGAATTTTAATTGTCCCTTTAAGAGGTACCTCAGGAATTTTTATAGTCCAGAGAAATGCACCAAAGTAAAATTAAAGCTGGCTGAAAGATAAGTCTGTTGTGTTTTTGGTTTTGTTTTTTTTGTTTTTGTGAAATAGAAGAAGGGTGGATATGAAAAGGCACACCAGAGGAGGTTAGCTTTCAAATGGATATGTGATGTTGGAATCTGGAAATTGATTGCATAAAATATCCCTTGTCTTGTGCTTTTGAGAAGTCTTTTTGTGCCCTAGGGTATGAGTACCCTTATCAGAAATCTGATCTTATCTCTTTCCAGAAGCACCCTGATGCTTCTCACTTTTAGAACAGCTCAGATGTCAATGCCTAATTCTCTCCTATGTGTTTATAAAGGATTTTTAGATGTGAATTAACTTCTATAATATAAAACTGGAATAATGTGATAGATAGCTATGAGCTTGGTTTGGTTTTTTATAGTGTTGGGAGTTTTTTGTTTGTTTGTTTTTCATAAGTCTTTGGGGTTTTGCTTTTGGTTTGCTTTTTTTGCTTATGTAGTATATGCATGTTCTGGGTTTCCATGGCTATAAATAGCACAGGAGGAGATTACCCATCTTTCTCCCTTGGAGATGCTGATGGATTCGAACTTCCAGAGAGTTGTGACTTTTAGGTTGGCAGTAATACTGCCTACACACTAAGCCACCAGAGCGGCCTTGTAAAACAACAGCAGTCCACTGTCCCCCATCTCATCTATGGGAGAAGGATGGACAATCTCCTCCAGTGCCATTTCCTGCCTCTGCAAACTTGCTGGAGGGTCTGTTATGAGTCAATTCCTATTCAATGGCATATAACAAACAACAGTAACGGCATGCTACCAGAACTCCTTAAGTTGACAACAGTAACTCTAAAACATGGATAAGTAATGTGTGGGGCACTGATTCTAAGTCAATGGTGGTGAAGAAAATATGGTGAAAGATAGCAAGAGTAGTGACAGAAGATGAAGAATGTAACCAGTGAACTGTACCTATAGAATTTATTTACTAGGCCAATTAGAGTTCTGGGATATGCAAGTAGGAGCACTTCAATGAAGTTGCCGCCAATACAGAAATGTTGAATTTTATTAGATTTCTTATGGGAGATAAAAAACAGTGAGGCTTTCCACTGAGGTCTAATATGAAGCAGAACGTAGCAGGCCATGTGACTA
>NW_006400091.1:1293235-1308860 GCF_000299155.1 Elephantulus edwardii | reverse complement strand
GCACCAAAGTAAAATTAAAGCTGGCTGAAAAAAAAAAAAAAAAAAAAAAAAAAGAACTGAAATTTCTCCATCAGGAGGCAGGCAGTATTATCTGAATATTATTTCCTAAAGACTACCTGAAAGAAAACATTTCAGTAGCAAAATACTTGGATTTTAAATACCAAACTCAATGAGTGAGCTACAACTTAATTTGAAGACTTGTAAGAGAGTCAATGATCTGTTGTCCCAATTTTTATACATCTCCCACCTTATAAATTTATAAGATACCTGCACAATCATGTTTATTACTGCATTATTCACAATAGCAAAGAAATGGATGCAACCCAAGAGCCAACCAACAATGGCTAAAAAAAAAACAAACCCTAAGGTAGATTCACATAGTGGAGTATCACGCAGAACTGAAACATAATGAACACATAGAACATTACACCTTGCTAGGGGAGGACTAGAGGACTGAACTAAAGAACATTATGCTGAGTGAAACATCTCAGTCACAAAAGGACAAACAGTGCATAACACTACTGTTATAAAATAGGACAGACATGGTGGGGATGAAGGGAGAATAGACAATGAGTCGATAGATAATGAACACTGCCTTAGAACAGATAAAGAGCAGGTATGTCTGAAAGGAATATAGAGGATCAGGCATTATATGTATGACAACAATCTGGAACAAGGGGTGCATCAGTGAAAAAAAGATAAATAAAAAAAACAAAAAAATACAAAATGCAGTAACAAAACAAAGGTGATCTGTAAGGACTAGCACACACCTGCCAGGGAGCCTTTGCGGCCAGCATTTACACGAGTCATGATGTCACTGAGCGTTAGGTCTGCGGTCAAGAGGTCTGGGTGATCCTGGATGTGATATATCCAAAGACCAAGTTAGAGGGGCTCTACAGACACTAAATCTACCTAACAAAAAGTTGGGTATCTGCTGCATTTGAAGAACTTTGCTGAATTAAAAATGTACAGAGATAAAAACCACTATTTGACAATAATGCAAACTGAGAATTCCATTCTGTCCTTTCCATTATAAGACACTCTATGGTTTACAATGCTCCACCATAATTCTTATCTCATGTGGTCTTCGGTTTTGTCAAATATTAGAAATTATAAAGAAAATGAGGTTCAGAGAAGCTAAAGGATTTTCCCAGTATCATCCAGTTAGTTAAGTGGAAAAGACAGAGATGTAATAGTTACAAATCCTAATGTGGAACTCATTCTGTATCACTATTCTGTCTTACACAGACTGTCTTTTTGCTTCCTGAAAATAAATCCTATTTTTCTGATAGACCCTGAGGCTTTAGTGGCATTAACCTGATGTGGTAAAGTAAATAATCGAAACAGTAAACAGAGGAAAGAGCACAGGACTGACCTGGGCTCAGTCACTTACTTTCAGGGGGGCCCTCAGACAAGATCGTTAATTTCTCTGCGCATCAATACAATGAAGGTAATGATTCAGATATCGCAGGTATTAAAAGTCAGGTAAAATTAGAGCTCTTTCATGTTCTCTTGTGTTAACTAGCACTTGTGGTTGTTCTTTTTGTAGTAGAGACTCTCTGCCCACTGCTTACCCAATCCAGAGGACAGGCCCACAGGAAAATTACCCAATCCCCACCCAGCTTACTGGCTGATGTTTCCGCTTCTCATGGTGCTTCTTTAACATTATCTTCAGGTCACTGTCCCCCAGTTCTATTTTATCTGAAAGTAAATTAGACACATGGACTACATCATTTGCAACCATGATGTTAAAATTTTTTCTTTTCTCATCAATGTGATACTTAAAAGTAAGATTTTCTATATTTCCTTCCTAATATCTGTGTAATAAAAGAAGTAAAAACCCTGAAATGACAACAGGAACACTATGGAAACTTGCCTATACAATAAACAGTAACAGTGACTGTGATGTTGGCCTAAAAGTTGGCTTTTTTTAGCCATTACAGTTAGTCCCCTCTGGTCACCAGCCACCTTAACTGCAGACACATAGTCCTACAAATCAGCATGGCCTTGCCAATCAGCAACACCTGGAATATCAATTTAAAGCGAGCACTATCGACATTGAGGAGGGTTTGTGTGTGAAAACAGAGCGGGTGGTGTGACTGTGTTTAAGCTTCCCACAGCACCCAGCCTGGCTGAATGCTCACCAGTTTTTACAAAAACCCGGTCTGCAGACTTAAAGTCACATGAGTCATTCCCCTGACAGGTTTGAGTCTCTGGAGGAAATTCTAGCAAATTATCAGCCCACAGGCCTTAGAGGAACTGGAGAACTGAGTCACAGATGAAGCTGTTAACAGAAACTATGACTTATATAACGTTTTAAGCATTTGGGATTACATTGAGTCTTCTCATAAATAATGTACTATTAATCGTAGTACATAATATAATAAGGACAATTTTTTGTGTCAGCATAGTGGGATTTGCTACAAAGGTCCAGATTCTCTGCAACATGCAACTTTGGAGAAAAAGAAGTAAACAAAAAAATAAGAAACTTTTGGACTCTGGGTAGATTAAGTAATATCCATAGAATAATTCAGCTTTTATGTTGCAGGCAGTTAACGGAAACAAAACTTACTTATGGGACATGAAGTGAGCAGATAGAATTCCTGAGAAGCTGGTGAGTTGGATAAAGGCAGAAAGTAATGGAAACATACGAAAAGGAAAAGAATGTAGGTACTGAAGAGGGCTGAAGTAAAAACTGAACAAAGTTCTACCAGGACAGATATGCTCCTTTTCTCAGGCTCCCCTGCAAAAGAAAAAACTATATGGGAGCAATCAGAAATACTTCTCAGATCTGTGGTCACAAAATTAGTCTGGGAACAGATGGGCAGAATCAAGAAATTATTGCAACCAGGCATATGATGGAGAGGAAATAAATAAGCTTGTAGATCATTATCAGCAGCTTCCTGAGGAACCATTACTAAAATTTATTTTAAGAGTGACAAATTTAGGGGCAGCAGCTGTGTTTCTGTATGCTGAAAATGGAGGAGCATGTATGGGTTAGTGCTAGATTATCCCAGAGGGGATGATTAGCTTTACAGACTTTATAATGTGTGACTGGGATTCTTTATCTCTCCAAGGGCAACTGCCCCTGTCCTTGTCTTAAGTAACAAATGGAATATTCCAGAGGCCATGGCAGAGATGGTGGAAATCTCAGGTAGCTTTGCTACTGGAGAACAAGACAACAACTGAAGAAGCTGTGTCCGCTCTATTGCATACAATTCCCCTTATGGGTTTTAAGGGTTCAAGAAACATCAAAGTGATTCATAGGCAAGCAGGAGGAGACTACAGAAAAAATATTTACCCTAGTTGGGTGGATATTTTTAGATGGTTACTCAGGAATGGGATGAATATAGCAGATATTTATGGAGTTGAGACAAGGGTTCTAAGATAGCACTACATGAGGTTGGGTGGAGCAGTGAATTTTCTCTGTTCCCCCAACATCAAAAAGGCCTAAACAAGTCCATTCTGTTCATCCCACTTACAAAGTAATTAATGATGAGGGAAGCTATTCAGAACCACTTGAAGCAGAAGCTAAACTAGATAGTAGGAAGGCCAGGGTCTTCTGGTCCAACCCCTAGCAGGGGACCTAAGCCTATAATCACAGGTGTGGATAAAATGGCCTAGGGGTGGAGAAGAAACATTCCTGGGGCTTCTGGACACAGAAGCCCAATGTACTGTAACTTTCAAACTATGGACACAATCTTGAAGGGATCTAAAGTTGCATTAGGAGGATATGGAAAGGCAGCAATTAATGGGACTGGAGTGAAAGCCTGGATGAGAACTGGAAAATATAAACAAATGTTGTATGAAGCAGTTGCATCTTCTTTACCTGAATGTATTACTGTAATGGATGTTGTTGTTATGTACCATCGAGTCGTTTGCGACTCAAAGCGACCCTATGTACAATAGCCCTAAACTCTGCTCTGTCCTGTGCCAATCGCACTGTCTCTGATACACCCATCCCGATTATCCCAGTCACTGAATCAATCCACCTCATAGAGGGTCTTCCCCTCCTGCGCCGTCCCTCCACCCTCGCAAGCATGATGTCCCTCTCCAAGGACCTGTCCCTCCTTACAACATGTTCAAAGTATGTTAGATGGAGCCTCAGAATCCTTACCTCCAAGGAGCTGCCAGGATGAATCTGTTTGTTTTCCTAGCAGTCCATGGTACCCTCAATACTCTTCTCCAGCACCACAACTCTGTACAACTCTCTGATGCATAACAAGTGATAGCAAAGACCATGGCCTGTATCAGACACGCCTTAGTCTCCAGAGACACAGCATTGCTCTTCAGTACTTTGGAGAGGTCCCTAACAGCAGACTTTCCCATCACAATACTGTATAATTTGAAAATACTCCTTCTACCAGACTCTAAAACTGAAGGCCTAAAACTAGTCAGCCCTAAGGCAGTGCCGATAGGACATACTAAATGGGAACCTTTAGAATTGCTTGAGCCCATTCAGGTTGTTAATTTGAGGCAGTACTGGATTTCTGGTGGCCAAAAGGAAATAACTGCCTTGATTAAAGATATGATAAAGGCTGGGTTGTTGGCCTTAACAAATTCTCCATTTAACAGCCCTATGTGGCCTGTAAAAAAGGCAGATGGCTCATGGAAATTAAGTGTAGATTATCAAGGCCTACATAAACTAGTGTCACCTGTGGCTTCAGTAGTCTCAAACATGGCATCAACAGGCAGAAAATATAACAGACCAAAGGAAACCAATGAAATTCCACAGGTAATTAAGGACAAGTGTCTGTCACTACCTACTCCTAAGACTAAACAGGAGGCCGAACATCTGACTGGTCTATTTGGATTTTGGAGGACTCGTATCCCACCTTTTGGAATACTGTTAGTGCCTATCCATAAAGTTACCCAAAAGAAAACTGTTTCTGAACAGGACCCAGAGCAACAGCAGACTATGGCTGAAATACAGAAAGCAGTCTTTCTCCCTTGCCTCTAGGCCCTTATGATCCACATTCACACATGATTCTCAAGCTATCTGTGACCTGTGCTTATGCAGACTGGCGCGAAAGGCAAAAACATGAGAAGGCTGTCCTGTGGTGACCACTAAGATTCTGGACAAGGAAATTTACTGGTGCTGCTGCACAATCCATGTCATTTGAAAGACAGTCACCTGCATGCTATTGGGCATTGGTTGAGATTACTTTAATGAGACAAGGACATAAAATTATTATGAGACCTGAAATACCCATCCTGTTATGCATAATGTCAGAGAAACACTTTAATAAAGAAGGTGCTCTCACAAAACAGCTTCCTGGTATAACGGAAACAGTTTATCCAAGAACAAGCTATTAGAGGAATGCAGGGAGGCACCCACCAAATCCACAAGCAAGTAGCCTCTTTTCCATTGGTCATACCCTAGAACCTCCAGAGAGGTTGCCTGTCTCCCAATGCCACATGGACAATGCCCTATGAAAAACTTTCTGCTGTTCAGTGAAGGGCTGCTTGGTTCACAGATGGCAGTTCCAGGGTATATGGAAACCATGTGATATGGAAAGCTGCCGCATTTAGATCAGCAGATGGCAAGACTCTGAGTAAGGCAAGAAAAGACCTGCACAATGAGCTGAACTATATGCTGTCTTCCTAGCAGTGACTGAGGAACTGAGTGATGTTAAGAGTTCCCATGTTTGGAGTTTTTATTGATTCATGGGCAGTGGCTAATGGCTTAATCATATGGTCAGGAAAATGGGCCATGGAGAGTTGGACTATTAAAGGAACACTAGTATGGGGCATGAACCTAAGGAAAGTATTACTGGAATTTAGGGCACACATTAAAATTGGATATGTCAATGTCCATCACAAGAACCCCTTGCCAGGATAAGGGGATGACTGTAAACAGCAGGACGACACGTTGGTACACTCCGTTGAGATGACCAACTGAGTCCATGAAATGAGTGGATACAGGGGTGCAGCAGCAATGCAGAGATGGGATAAAATTAGACATATTCCTCTTTCCCCCCTGAGGCACAAAACACCCATAAAGATTGCCCAGCTAGCCAGTAAGAGAGAAAGAGATTGCAGATGGCTATGGGACAGATTTCCGGGTGGAAGGCCCTGCACAAAGTTGGCAAAATGATTCTATCAGACCAATGACACCAGGCGGCTTCAAATAAGTCCTCACAGGAATGGATACTTACTCCAGACTGGGCTTTGTATATCCTATAACCAATGCAAATGTAAAAAAATACCATAAAAGGACTGGAACAAAAGATACTAAACTAGTCTGGGCCCCCAAGTTATATCTTCTCAGACCAAGGAACACACTTTACAGCCTACATAGCACAGTAATAAGCCAAGAAAAATCATATTGGATGTTGACTCTATCACAACAATATCACATCACAAAAATTATATTACATGTTACCCTCAGAGTAATGGTCTGATAAAGAACTGGAATAGCCAACTGAAACATTTTTTTATCTAAAATAGGAAGGGGTAAATGTATGAAGGGCTGGCTCACATTGCCTTCAAGAGTATGTGCTCATATTCAATATGAGAGGAGCTAAAAGCAGGTCACCATTAGACAGATTGCTACGTTTCTCAGGTCTATCTGGAGGAGGAGAAAGTGAAGCTGCTGATGCTACTATACAATTTTTTCCCACTTTACTTGAAATTGGTTTTTTCCTGCCAGATGCTGCAGTCTCAGGTCCATGGATGCAGATACTTCACCCAAAAGGACACTCAGAAAGCAAAAAAACACATGAAGAAATGTTCAAAATCTCTAGTAATCAGAGAGATGCAAATCAAAACAACTGTGAAATACCATCTCACCCCAGTAACAACAGCAAAGCTCAAGAGAGCAGCAAGCAATAAATGCTGGCAAGGTTGTGGAGATATTCAAATGGTTATTCACTGCTGTTGGGAGTGTAAAATGGTGCAATACCTATGGAAGGCAGTTTGGTGGTTTCTCAAAAAGTTGGGCAAGTTTCTCAAAAAGTTTGACCCAGCAATTCTACTGATATGAATACACCCTAAAGAAACCAGAGCTAGCACCCAGATTTATGCACACCCATGTTTATTTCTATGTTATTTACAGTATCAAGAAGATGAAAGCAATTCAAGTGCACATCAGCAAATGAATGGACAAAAAAAAACATGGTATAGTCATACAGTAGAATCCTACCTACATAGCACTGAAAAACAATGAACTCGTAAAACATTACACAACATGGGGGACAGTGGAGTACATCATGCTAAGTGAAATATCTCAGTCACAAAAGGACAAGTACTGCATAGCACCACTGTTATAAAGCAAGTCTAACATGGGAGGTTGGGAGAACAGGATGAAAGCGGAAAGATACGAGCACCACACCAAGATAAAGGTAAATAACCCAATTGAAAAATGGGCACAGGATATGAACAGACACTTCACCAAAGACAACATTCAGATGGCCAACAAACACATGAAGAAATGTTCAAAAGCCCTAGCTCTAAGAGAGATGCAAATCAAAACAATTATGAGATTATCAATAGCAAAATTTAACAGAACAGCAAATAACAAATGCTGGTGAGGTTGTAGAGAAACTGGAACCCTTATTCACTGTTGGTGGGAATGTAAAATGGTACAACCACTATGAAAGGCTTTATGGAGCTTTCTCAAAAAGCTGCAAATACAAATGCCATTTGACCCAGCAATTCCACTACTGGGAATTTACCCTAAAGAAACCATAAATATCACCTAAGCAGATATATGCACACCTATGTTTACTGCGGCTTTTTTCACAATAAAGAGCCTGAAACAACCCAAGTGTATATCAACAAACGAATGGATTGAAAAGCTCTGGTATATTCACACAATGGAATACGATGCAGCATTGAAAAACAGGGAACTCATGAAGTATTATGCAAAATGGGCGACCCTGGAGGACATTATGCTGAGTGAAGCTGAGTGAAATATCTCAGTCACAAAAGGACAAATATTGCATAGGGCCACTGTTGTAAAAGGGGACTGACATCAGGGTTGAGGGAAGACAGAAAAGCATGGGAGAATGATGGATATTGCACTGAAACAGAGGTGGGAGAGAACCGTTTAAAAGGGACATATGAATGGGTATTCTTGTCATTACAGAAGTCCAGAGTGAAGGCTGCATAGTGGAGTGGACTTGGGGTGGGGGGTGGGGGCAACTGCATAACAATGAAAGAAGTTTTTTTTCTTCTTTTCAAGGAGAAGAGTGAATTGGGGAGGAGGGGGTGGGTGGGAAGAAAAGTACAACAATGAATGATTAGAAACCCCATGTCTCTGTAAACTTTCATTAAAATTAATAAAAATTTAAAAAATTGTAAAAAAAAAGTGGAAAGATAATGGCCACTACATTGGAGCACACAAAAGAAAAGAACTGTCTAAAAGGAATGTATGATTAGGCCTATACGTACAACAACAGTACAAAATAAGAGGTACATCATTGCAAAAAGGACTGTAGGGAATGGGGGAGGTGGGTAATGGTACAACAATGAATGAATATCTAAAAAAAGTAAACTAGGGGGAAGGGAGGATGAAGGGGTAAATTGTGCAACAATGAATGAATGACAATCTAACTTTTCTGTAAATGTTAAAATCACAATTAAAATTTTATTTTTAAAAAAATTCCCTGCACTGTAATCCCAAAGGTATGCAGTTCAAATCCACCAGATGCTCTGCTGGAGAAGGAGGGGCAATCTCCTCCTGTATCAGTCAGATCCGATTTGATGGTACACACACACACACACACAAAATATTCCCAAAAGTCAGAAATTGAAACGAAGATGCAGAAATGAGTGACTAGAATGCAAAAGGTGGGAACATGGAAGAAGGATCAGTTAGAAAACATGGATTAGTAATAGAAATGAGGCTGGAGATAGAATGACAGAACTTTATACAATCAAGGATTTATTTTGTACAATTAATGATTTAATAAAATTCTGTACAATCAATGATTTATTCATTGCAAATATCTATTATAAGATACACATGGACTTCACTGGGAGGTGAAAGAACTACACAGCAATCAGACTGATTATATCTGTACAAAAGAACCTCTAGAGAAATTCTTTATCAGCTGTGAAAACTAGGCCACGTGCTGATTGTGGAACACACTATCAACTACTTATATGTAAGTTAAGGCTGAAGCTTAAAAAATTCAATCAGACCCACAAGAACCAAAATTGGACCCTGAGTATATCCTACTTGAATTTAAAAACCATTTCAGGAATAGGTTTGAGCTCCTGAACACCAATGAACAAAGACCAGTTGAGGTTATCAAGAAGATCATCCATGAAGAATGCAAAAGGTCATTACAGAGGAAGAAGAAAAGACTGAGATGTAGTATATAAGGAAACACTCTGAATATTGCACTAGAGCACCGAGAAGGCAAAGCAAAATAAAGAAATCAGAAAGTTAAGGCATGGAACAGAAGATTTTATAGGACAGCTTGAGAAGATAAAGTACTATAATGAAATGTGCAAGTGGTGTCAGTAACTCAAAAGGGACAAACTTGCTTAGCATTTCTTAAGTTGAGGAAACTGAAGAACAAACCCAGCCTCAAGTTGCAATACTTAAGGATGCTATGGGCAGAATATTAAATGATCCAGAAAGCATCAGAAGAAGATGGAAGAAGTATAGTCACTATATCAAAAAGAATTGGCTGATACAGAAAAATTTCATGAAACAAAATAGGACCAAGAGGCAATGGTGATAAAAGAGGAAGTTCAAGCTGCTCCAAGGGAACTGGCAAAAAACAAGCCCCCAGGAATTGATGGATTATCAATTGACATATTTCAACAAATAAATGCAGCCCTTTAAAAAGGAAGCTCAGGATCTATCAATCATCTAGTGTATTACACTGACATACAACAAAGCATCCCTATGAACAATATATTGGAATCTTGCCTGATCCTATGCCATCTTCAAGATCTCTTGCCTTGCTCCAGCACACTGTTGCAGTCATTGTATTAATCCATTTAATTGAGGGTCTTCCTCTCTTTTTAATCCTCTTCCTTTTCTGGCTTAGTATCTTTTTTCAAGGACCAGGCCCTCTTGAGAACATGTCCAAAATATGAGATGAAGTTTCACCATCTTTGCCTTAAATAATTTCAAGATACTATGGTATGTTAATATGGTCCTTTCATCCACAGCTTTCCATTTTTCCATGACACATTTATTCTACCAAGGAAAAAGGATTAGGGTAGAATACAAGTTCTACCCTACTAGAGACGTATATACTATACAGCTCACAGACTCACTCCCTTAGGACATCTGCTCTCCTGAGACATAGCATCTGGCTGCAACACAACAGACAGCCTGTAGGATCCTGGCCTACTGCTCACCAGTCTCTGTAGCACCAGCTTACATCACTCACAGTTGCATGAGCCATTTCCCTGATTGGCTTTTAGTTTTTATAAAGCCTTACAGTGAATCACAGAAACCGAAAAGACATAGACAAAGAGTGGAGGAAATGAATGCAGGAGGAGCAGTTAGTTAATGGTGAAGATGGAATGGTACCACAGTTTGGATATTTGGGCTACTGTCAATATTCTAAAGGAAGGATCTTTTTTCTACCAATAAAAGAAATATGTGAAAATGCAAGATTTTTCCCAGAAGTCTAACATCTCCAAAATTAGGGTATGTTTTAAAATTTATCATTAAGAATAAAGTGGTAGTTGTCCTTTGGCTTAACAACTGGCATTGTGAAATACTTGGGAAGTCGCCAATCTGTAAGAAGTGGAGTAGTAACAAATTCCATCGAAATCTAATAGTTCTAAGCAATGCTTTACCTTCTGGCGGGTAAGAACCTAGTACCCAGCTCCCTCTACGAATCAATATTCTCACTTCCCAGAGCATTAACATCAACTCAGGCCTCACCTGAAGTTTTCATATCCATGGTGGAAAGTGTGGGCACCACCCTGAGGGGCACCGCAGGACTAGGAGAACACGCTGGAGAGCTCGGAAGCCATGAACTGAGATCTTCAAAAGAAAAGTGTTCTTGTAAATCCAACGTGGCTGTGGACTCCAATAGGGGAGATTGGGTAAGTGGCCATTTGGATTCAACAAGGTTAAGCCAACCACATGGAGGCCAGGGTTCCACATTCCTTTCTGACCCTTCCCCAGATGGACTGGAGCACACTTAGGTCATTTAAACAGCTCTTCCAGGAAGAGAGGCGTCAACAGAGTGATGGGTCGCATTGCAGCAGGCCAACAGTCACTACTACTCTCCTGTAAGGGGAAAAGCAGGTCTCTCAAGCGGCACAATAGGACCAGACAAGCCTATTGTGGAAAGAGCCCTGCCATGCAGGGATTTGTCCAACAGTTTCTGATGCAAACTCCAATGCCAATTACGCATTAAGGATAAACAACATATGCATAGTCACTTCCCATCTAACAGGAATGTCTCAGTGACCCAAAGACCAAGCAAGGACTTCTAAGGTCCACAATCCACCCACCAAACCAGATTAACTTAAAAGCTTCCTGACTGGGGAGAATTACTGCTACCACTGGCTCCAACTGGGCAAAAGCTGCTAGATGTAACTGCACCACCCCAGCCAGCCCAAGGGCTTATAGACACTCACCTTCTTCATCAGATGACAGAGCCGTGTCACCACACTCTTCCTTTACTTCTCTTAAGACCTTTAAATAGCGCTGGTGAGTCCTCCACTCCCGCTCCTCAGGGGTGCGGGAGGGGGAAGGGCGCTTCTGTCGGAGGGGAAGGGCTGGGCCACTCCTTCGGGCCATGTCCAGTAGATCCTAGAGGAGACCATACGCAGTTATTTAAATCTTGTTGTACAATATAGGCACAGTGAATCTAATTATTTTCCTCAGTGCCTAACAAACTCAAATTCCTCCCTCTAGTTAACAAAGCAGCATATATATGAATACTAATAAAAAGGGCTTAGGTTGATTCATACTAGGGAAAAATGCTAATTCTATGTCATAGAAGTTAAAGAACAACTTAAAGACATCTTTGCCTATAGCCAACAACATAGTATGAGGAAGAGCAACTTAGTTTTCTTAATAGCCTACTATGTGTCTACAAGAGGAAGGACTCCAACAAAATGAATTGACACAGTGACTGTAATAATGGGCTTAAGCACACTGGAGATCATGATGATACAAAATGGAGACTAGTTCACAAGGCCTCTCCGAGTTGTAGTCAACTTGATGGCACCAACAACATTTGCCTGAAATTCATGTGCATATTTTGTTTTAGGTGCCAGAATTAAACACAATTCATAGTGACGCTATCAAAGACAGACCAGAACCTTGCCTCATCCTGCAACATGCTCACAGTCTCCTATGTGCTCAACCTCAATGGTATAGTCATTGTGTTATCCCACCTGGTTGAGGGAAAAGTTAATTCATTTCATCACTGTCAAGTCAGAACCAACTCATCGCAGGCTCTCCAATAGGTTTTTAGAGGCTGTAAATGGTGCAAGAAGAGATTATCCATCTTTCTTCCAAGGAGCTGCTGGTAGATTGGTCACCAGAGAGCTGCTACCTTTGGGATGGTAGTGAATCTGTGGGCTACACCACATGAGAACCCTTGTATATGGTAAAGCTACTCAACTGCACCAATCTTAATATGCATCCTTTTCCTCTGTTTTTACAGCTCTGAAATCAGGATACATCTTAAAATGATGACAATGTACTAAACTACAATTTTACTATGATTTAGCAGTAAGGATTCTGAGCCACTTCTCTAAGTCCTGACATCTCTGAGTTCCTGTTTACATTTGATATCCCATTTCTAACATTACTTACACTCCGGGAAGCAAGAATCTGCTTCAGCAGCCGATGGAAGTACTGCTGCTGGGAGCTGAGGTAGCGTTTGTACTGTGACTTGAAGCACAGCTGCCGATACTTGACCACCTCAGGGTTAAAGTGACCATCTTAAAAAAATAGAGCATAACTTAAAATCAGGCAACAAGTAGTCAATCCATGCTTAAAATATTTTCAACTCTGTACTTGATTGACCACAGGTAGGAAAAAAGATAAACCACATCCTTGTGGTGCCTGCCTACAGTGAGGTAGAAGATGAAAATATAGTTAAGAGATGAGTAAAGCTCGCTTCTTTTATGTATATTAAGGACATTTATTTCAAACAATTGTAGAAAATAATATTTTTTTTTAAAGTACCATTGATTTGGAACTAACCCAAAGCTGACCCTCCAGAGAGTTTTCAGAGGCAGTTAATTGCATGCAAGAGTCTGCCTATCTTCTCCCGCGGAGTGGCTGGTGGATTTACATGCCTTTGGGGTTGTTTCTTACCTCTAGGCCCAAAACCCCCTCTGCCTGTAATTCCGATTCATGACAAAAACCTATAGGATAAGTGAGACTAGCTCCAAAAGGGTTTCCAAAGCTGTACATCTTTATGAAAACCACATTTTTCTCCCATAACATTGCTGGTGGGCTTGAACCACTGGCCTTTTGGTTGGCTGCCAAACACTTAATACTGAACTACTAAACCTACAATAAAGCCAAACACACTATTGTCAAGTAGACTGCAACCCATAATTAGCACTGCAAGATAGAGCAGAACCACATGATAGGATTTCAAAGGATGTGAACTTATAGAAGCAGACATCATTCTCCCACAGAGAAGGAGGTGGGTTTAAATTGCCGACCTCTCATTAGTAGAGGTGCCCTTTAACCAATATACTGCCAACATTCTTTAATCACAGATCAGAAACCCAGTCCTAATAGTATTTCTAAGGCCATAAATCCGCACAGATGCAGACCGCTGACACTGTCTTAGGAGCAGCTGAGGGATATAAACTACCTCCTGGGTGGCCCTGCAATTAGCAGCCAAGTGAATCAATCACCAGGACTCCTTTAAGTCAGGAAAAAACCCCACATCAAATCCACTGCCGTCAAGTCGATTATGACTCTTGGTAGTCCTCCTTTAGGGTTCTGTGCCTGGAAATCTTCAGGGGAGGAGACTGTTCATGGATTTCAATAGCCATTTTGGTTACCAGTTTACCGCCAAGGCTCCTTTTAAATCACGGAAGGGGTGTCAAAAAAAAAACAGATAAAATGTGTTCTGACTTTGGATATTATCTCACTCTTAAGAGAAATACTCCTCAGGGTTTCAAGTGGGAGAATGACGTCAACAGACAATAGAGAACTGCAGTGGTCCTCGAGAGACACAACTGTGGCCTGGTTCCCCTCCACACTCAAGAGTAAAAGCCAAAATCCTAACACTGGCATGCAAGATTTTAATTAGCTACCCCTGCAATTTCTGACCTCATTTTCCACCACTCTTCCTTGTTCTGGCTCTACTCAAGGCATACACACCTTTTTCCATGCTGCTTCTGAATATCCTGCCTTCTCAAGGGAGTTCTGGTGGCCTAGTGGTAAGGAGTTACCCTACCAGCCCAATGGCAGGCAGTTTGAATTCATGAGCTATTCCAAGGAGAAAGATGGGCACTCACCTCACATGCAATATACAGCCTCAGAAAACCCACTGGAAGGTTAGCTATGAGTCAGATCCAAGTCAATGGCTGTTAACAGCAACACAACCTGAAATGCTTCCCTTCTAAACACACAGCAGGCAATTTCATTATGGGCTTCTCCTGTCTTCAGTAAGCCTCTGTTCAAATGTCACTTCACTAAGGAAGTCTTGTCTGGCTTTCCATACATGAAGCAGAACACTTTCCCATTCTCAGGCCCTTATCCTTCCTTATTCTTTGTGGTATTTATGAGAGAAAAAAATTTAAAAATCTCCACCTGTTTATCTATTTCCCCTTATTAGAATGTAAGTGAATTACCCTATCCTCAGAACCTAAAAGAATGCCTGGCATGCTTAAGATGAATATTAAATAGTGATTAAATAAATGAAGTGATTTGAGGTACAATTTTGGGCAGGTCTCAGTCAGATTGCCACTGAATTGGAACCAACTCATAGTTGAAACTCCATTACATTTCTAAGGCTATAAACTGCAGAGGCAGAAACTGCTCACCTTTCTTCCAGGGAGCAGCTGGATTCAAACAGCTTTTAGGCCTGACACTTTCTGCCACCCGGGCTTCTGCCACAATATGATGTTGGTGTTACGTACACTGTCAAGCTGGAACTACTCATAGCTGACTCTCCAAGGGGTTTTCATAGGTAAATTGCATGGGAGGAGACTGCCATCTTTCTCCTGCAGAGCAGTTGGTAGATGAGAATCATAAGCCTTTGGGCTGTCAGCACAACTCCATACCACTAAAGACTGTATATACTCTTTAAATTAGCACCATCATGATGCAGTCTTGGAGGTGACTCGCTGTCTCCCAGATCTGTGGAATAAAGTGCTTATGGATATTGGCGGGGGGGAAAGTTACTCCTCTTTTTAAATGAAAAAACAAGCATAAATGGATTGAATAACGTATTCAAGGTCAAATAAAATGAAAATTGTAGAAAAGAGCAATAAACCCAGTTAGCCTAATTTTATATTGTTGTTGTTGTTGTTGTTATGTGCCGTCGAGTTGCCTGCGACTCATAGCGACCCTATGCACAACAGCCCTAAACTCTGCTCTGTCCTGTGCCAATCGCACTGTCTCTTGACACTCCCATCCCAATTATCCCAGTCACTGAATCAATCCACCTCATAGAGGGCCTTCCTCTCCTGCGCCATCCCTCCACCCTCCCAAGCATGA
>NW_006400091.1:1282031-1291319 GCF_000299155.1 Elephantulus edwardii | reverse complement strand
TCAGCTCCTGGCCTAGTTTTCACAGCTGATATTGAGCTTCTCCAGCGGTTCTTTCCACATATGTAATCGATCTGATTCTTATGCATGCCATCAGGTGAAATCCAGGTATATAACCTGCGTTTATGCCTCTATTTTATGTAAGGTAGGAAATCTGACCTTTAAGAAAAGAACAAAGTTTAATACTGAGGCTACTTAATATATAGAAATTGGGCAACTATGTGTTTCTTTATTTTGTTCCCCCCACTTTCTGGTAGTCATTAAAGATTTGCTGTTACCTGATAACTTATATGTATGTACAGGATCACACTAGTCTATCTTCATTTAATGGTAATATTTTGGTTATAATGAAGTAAGGAAAAATAACTGAAGTTACTATTACATGCTTTTACTTTTGTTGACTAGGTCACCAGGCAATTTAAAACTAAAAACTATGGCTTGTAATATTCCTGCTGACTAGCACTGTACACTGACAAGGGATCATCAGGTGGTATCTTGTAGATACACCGGATTATGCAGTATTGCAGGCTATGATAAACAGGCTAAATTTTACTCTAAGTTAATACAAATGAGAAACAAAAACTAAAATTTTAAGAAGATCACTCTGGGAGACAGGATTAAGTAGCCCCAGAAGAGTAACTGGTGAAGAGATGGTGACTAAGCACAGAAAGGATATAAAGAAGAAAGAAATAACTTACAGTACAATAACATAAACGGAATAATCTTGAAGGGCGGGCTAGCAAAGGAACCAAAACCCACTGCCACTGAATAAATCCCATTCAATCATCTGGTCCAACAAAGCACATTGTCCTCCAAAATTTTGAAGACTGGACAGCTTGATGAAAGCAGATGACTTAATTTTTTCCTCCAACATACTCAGTAGGTTTGAATCACCATTTTTTGGTTAGCAACCAAATACCTTGCCAAAAGGGGGGGAGGGGTCAAATAAAGAAGAAGAAAGCCAAGGACAGAAAAGAATCAATGACACAAAGGAAATAAAGTCTAAAAATGAAGAAAGTGGTGTTTGTATCAAATTCTGCAGGAGGATCAAAACAAGAACTAAAAACCATGTGCTGTAAAGCGACATGGTCAAAATGAAACACTGCCTGTTAGGCAACCAATAAAATGTGAATATGGACTGCAAGTTGGATAACAGCATTATTAATGTTACACTTCCTAACTTTGATAATTTATAGTTCTTTAAAAGAAAGTGCTTGTTTTTCAGAAATAAATGCTGAAAAATATGGAACTGTTATGTCATTAACAATTACAAATAATTCAGTAAAAAATAATTAATTGCTGAGTGTTAAGAGTAGGAAATGTAGCTGGAAAGAACAGGTGCAGATCAAAAACTGGAAGAACAAGCAACCAAGTCTGGACTTTATTGTACATATTAAAAACAGATGAGTGGAGCAAAGTACAAGGAGCGAAGCACAGCGAGCAAGCAGGACAGTAGGAATTTGAGGGAGAACTATTATTAAGAACAATTAGTTTGGGAACAACAGGAACAGCGAGTTGCCAGCAGAGCCCTGGCGGGAGCTGCCCACCAAGATCAAGCAGGACTGTGGGAATTTAACTGAGTTTTCTTAAACCCTGCTGGACCCACAGGAACTCTGGGCAAGAGCCACTGGGCAAGAGCAGTATGCTAGAATCTGAGTGAATTCCTCATGCATGCCTGCTGTGCACTCATGCCCACCCTGTGACTGTTCCACTTCACACCCATGCCTTCACATCCAGTTAACTAACTTGCCTTTAATCCAGAGGCCCTGGCCTAACTTAGCTGCTACAAGAGGCTACTCTCACAGGCCCTGAACTGAATGTTCTCTTGGGTCAGACATTGAGAGAGAGAAACACAGGCAGGGTAGTGCCCACCCTCCTCCAGAGCAGTAACTTCAGATCAAGGACCTATCATCACCTCTGATAAGAAAAACTCTACTACAGCAATTTCACGTAAGAAGCAGACTGCCTCACCCCCTACACAAGCACAAAGCAAAGTGCCACCCTCAAAAAGTGACACAGTATCAGTGGATTTCCTGAAGCCAGAAAGTCTGGGGGAACTTTCTGACACAGAATTTAAAAGAACAATAACTGAGTATTTTCAATGGGTGAAAGATAAACAAAGAATTACAGGAAACTGCAAGCAAAAACCAGGAGTGCAAAAAAATATTCCAAAACAATGCAAATAAAACAAATGAGGTATTAGAGGCACTGGAAAAACAAGAAACCATGATTCAAAATATGAGGTCAAATGTTTCAAATGCTGTCAACATGATGGAGGGACACATAAGCAGAGTTGAAGAAATGGAACACAGAACCAGGAAAACAGAAGATAGAATTCTCACCACTGATCTGCTAGAGCAAAAAGAAGAATCAAAAAAGAAGAAAACCTAAGAATAATGTGGGACACCATCAAGAGAAATAACATGTACATCACTGGAATTGCAGAACATGAAGAAGTAAAGGCACTGAAAAAGTTGGGGGGAAATTACTAGAAGAAAATTTCCCAGGCACAATGAAGAATCAGAGTATATTCTAGAAGTTGAATGAACACCATATAGAATAGACCCCAAAAAGAAAACATCAAGGCATATCATAGTCAAATCTGCCAGAACCAAAGTTAAGGAGAGAATTCTGAAAGCAGCAAGGGAGAAACAAAGAGTAATCTATAAGGGAGAGCAGATAAAATTAAGTGTCAGTTTCTCAGTAGAAACCACGCGAGCAAGAAGAGAATGGAAGGACATATATGGAACACTCAAAGAACACAACAGTGAACCAAAAATACCGTACCCAACTGTCCACTAAATATGAAGGAGAGATCAAGATATTCCCAGAAAAACACAACTTAAGGGAGTCTGTAAAGACAAAACCACCACTGCAGGAAATACTAAGGGATATCCTTCTTACAAAAGTGCCACAAAAAGTAAGATAGACTAAAGTAACTAGCAACAACACCAAAAAGTACTCAAAACAACAACAGCAATAAAACCTTGCCTCTCAATAATCATACTGAATGTGAAAGGTTTAAGTGAGCCGCTGAAGAGAAAAAGAGTAGCAGATTGGATAAAAAAAACCAAAATCCATCAATATGATGTCTATAAGAGACATACCTGGAAAATGAAGATAAAGAAAGACTAAAAATAAAAGGGTAGGGAAAAATATACCAAGCAAATGGCAACCAGAAAAAAAAGCATGAGTAGCAATAATGATATCTGATAAATTTCAATGCAAAAATCATCACAAAGGACAAGGAAAGTCACTACATAATGCTTAAAGAGTCAATAGAACAGGAGGACATAATAATAAATATCTATGCACCAAATGAAAGACCTGCAAAATATACAAACTAACAAAAATGAAAAAAGAACTAAATAACACTACTACAGTAGTTGGAGACTTCAATATACCACTCTCAAGAAAAGAACAGAACTACCAGGAAAAAACTAAAAGAAGACACTCAAGAATTAAACCTCACAATAAGCCAACTCGAACTCATAGATATTCGTGAGCTACTGTACCCAAAAAAACCCCACAGTATACCTTCTTCAATGGGCATGGAATATTCTCCAGAACAAATAACATGTTAGGTCACAGGGCAAGCATCAATAAATTAAAAAACATAGAAATAATACAAAACATCTTATAATTGGAAATTAATAACAAGAGAATATTGGAGCAAAAAATACCCCATACATTTGGAAGCTTAACAACACCTGGCTTGAACATGACTGGGTACTAGGAAAAGTAAAAAATGAAACTATGAAGTTTCTTGAATGAAACAAATGACAATGAAAATACCACTTACCAAATTCTCTGGGAAAGAGCCAAAGTTGTAATTAGAGGTCAATTTATAGTAATAAATAACCACATCAAAAGGCAGGAAAAAATGGCCATTGACTCTCTAACCCAACATCTCCAACAAATTGAAAAAGAACAGCAAGAAAATCCAACACCCTCTTAAAAAACTGAAATTATAAAAATTAAAGCAGAAATAAATGAAATAGAAAACAGATAAACAATAGAAACCATCAACAAAACTAGGAGTTGGTTCCTTGAAAAGGTCAAAAATATCAACAAACCACTAGCACAAAGGAAAAGACACAAATAACCCGAATAAAAGATGAAATGGGCAACATCACAACAGAACCAACTAAATAAAAAGGCTAACAACAGAATATCATGAAAAACTAAACTCAAACAAATATGAAAACCTAGAGGAAATGGCCAAATACTTAGAAATTCACAACCTATCTAAAGTGACACAAACCAAAATTGTATACCTGAACAGATCCATTACAAAAGAAACTGAATAGGTAATAAAACAACTTCCAGCTAAAAAAAGCCAAGGACCAGATTTTTATAAGTGAGCTTTATTAAACATTCAGAGAAGAACTGTCACCAATTCTACATAAACTATGTCAGAAAATAGAAAAAGATGGAATTCTCCAAGACTCATTCTATGAAGCAAACATATCCTTGATACCAAACCATGTAAAGACACCACCAAAATAGAAAACTATAGGCCAATATCTCTTATGAACATAGATGTAAAAATCCTGAATAAAATCCTGGGCAATATAATCAAATAATATATCCAAAAAAAATCATTCACCATGAGCAAGGGGGATTCATAAGAGGCATGCAAGGATGGTTCAACATAAGAAAAACAATGTAATTTATCACATAAAAAAGCAAAGAACAAGAACCACATGATCCTACCAATTGATGCAGAAAAGGCCTTTAACAAAATCCAATACCCTTTCCTGATTAAAACACTCAACAAAATAGGATTAGAGGGGAATTTCTTTAACATAGTAAAAAGTATATACACAGACCCAAGAGCCAACATTGTTCTCAATGGAGATTAAAGGCATTTTCTTTGAGAACAGGAATTAGGCAAGGATGCCCACTATCACCTCCCCTGATCAATACTGTATTGGAAGCCTTACTAATAGCAACAAGATGAGAAGGAAATTAAGAAGAATCCAAATTGGCAAAAATGAGGTAAAATGATCTCTATATACAAATGGCATGATAGTATAGTTAGAAAACCCTAAAGACTCAGCAAGAAAACTACAGGACATAGTTGACCAATTAAGCAAAGGGGCAAGATACAAGATCAACATACAAAAAACAACTGGATTTCTCTATCGTGACAAACAGAACTGGACCTAAGAAAAACAATACCCTTCACAATAGCTAATCACAAGATTAAATACTTGGGAGTAAATATAACCAGAAGCACAAAGGATCTATTAAAGAAAATTACAATGCATTATTACATGAAATAAGAAGAAACCTGGAAAAAATGGAAGAATATCCTTTGCTTATTGATAGGAAGACTCAATATTGTGAAAATGACAATACTACCAAAGGCAATTTACACATCCAATGCAATCCCAATACAAATACCAATTCCATTCTTCAACAAGATGGAAAAGGCTATCTCCAATTTCATTTGGAATGGAAAGAGGCCCTGAATAAGCAAAGCACTACTTAAAAAGAGAAACAAGGTAGGCGGCAACTCACTCCCTGATATCAAATCCTAATACACTGACGTGGTGGTCAAGACAGCATGGTACTGGTACAATGACAGACACATACATCAATGGAAGAGAACTGAGAATTCAGAAATCAGCCCATCTACCTATGGCCAACTGATTTTTGACAAGGAGATAAAATCAGTTAAGTGAGGAAATGACAGCCTTTTTAACAAATGGTGTTGGCAAAATTGGAAAACTATGCAGAAAACTCAAGCAAGCCCCAAACCTCACTACATACCAACTCAGAGTGGATCAAGAATCTAGGACTAAAACCAAGAACTATAAACTTCATTAGAAAAAATCCTGGAAGAACACTAGAAGCCCTAATCCACAACATAAACAGTCTTCCAAGCATCCTGAAAAACCTACAAGGAGGACAGGATAAAATAGATGAATGGGATGTTTTAAGAATCATAGCCCTATGCACATCCAAAAACTTCTCCAACAGGGTAAAAAGAGAAGAGACAGACTGGGGAAAAAATATTTGGTAATGACATGTCTGATAAGGGACTTATTATCTAAAATTTATCAAATATTCAAGCACCACAAGATAAACAACCCAATTTAAAAATGGGCACAGGATATGAACAAACACTTCACTAAAGAAGACATTCAGATGGCCAACAAGCACATGAAGAAATGTTCAAAATCCCCGGCTCTATGAGAGATGAAAATCAAAGCAACTATGAGATATCATCTCACCCCAGGAAGAATAAAAAAATTTAACAGAACAGCAAACAGCAAATGCTGGTGAGTTTGCGGAGAAAATTGGAACCCTTATTCACTGTTGGTGGGAGTGTAAAATGATGCACCCACTATGGAAGGTGGTACAGTGCTTTCTCAAAAGGTTAGAAAGAAAAATACCATTTGAACCAGCAATTCCACGGCTGGGAATATACCATAAAGAAACCATAACTGCCACCCAAGTGTACATATGCACACCCATGTTTATTGTGGCTTTGTTCACAATAGCATAGAGTTGGAAACAAGCCAAGTGCCCATCAACAAACAAATGGATAGAGGCGCTGTGGTATATTCATACAATGGAATACTATGCTGAACTGAAAAACAAGGAACTCATAAAGTATCATACAAAATGGGTGACCCTGGAGGATGTTATGCTGAGTGAAATTATCTCAGTCATAAAAGGAAAATACTGCATAATGCCACTACTGTAAAGCAGGACTGACATTTGGGTTGAGGGGAAACTAAGAAAAGAGGGGATAGTATACTGCATTGAAACAGAGAACCTTTTAGAAGGAATATATGATTAGGTATTATGGTCATGACAAGAGTCCAGAATGAAAGCTTCATAGTGGAGTCAACTAGAGGTATGTGGAGGATGGGGAGACTGTGTAACAATGAAATAATTTTTTTCTTACTTTTCAAAGAGAAAAGCAAACTGAAGGGAGGGTGGGCAGGGAGGAAAGTGTGCAAAAATGAATGGAAATCCAAAGTCTCTGCAAACTTTAATTTAAAAAAAAAAAAAAAAAGGCAAGCTCTGGTGGCCTAGTGGCAAGAAGCTGCACTGCAATCCCAGAGGTACGTAGTTCGAATCCACCAGATGCTCTGCTGGAGAAGGAGGGACAATCTTCTCCTGTCCCTGTCAAGTCCAATTTGATGGTACACGTACACACATAAATTAGAATAAAGTTTTTTTTTAAAAGCAGAGGACTGTGTGAGCAATGAACAGATGGACTAGGTGACAGGCCACCAGAGATCCCTAGAAGAGACAACAGTTGGGAGCTGTTGTTGTTTTTTTTCTTTTATAAAAGGTGTCAGAAGTGGGCTATGACCAGTGACTCTTTCAGCCAGTATCATAGTAAAAAGTCCTGGAGAAAAAGAGAGAAAAGCTTTCTGCTTTACTGAATTCAGTATTTTAAAAAGTCATTAAGTGATACTATTTGCTTAATGTTACTTTTTGGGGGGCATGAAAAATGAGGGGTGAGTAGGTGAGAGAATATATTTGTTTAAAAAGATACATGAATACTGAAGTACTTAATGATGACATATCCCACAGTAAAAAATAAAGAAATGTGAACATATAAAATAAAGCAATTGGCAAAATTTACCTAAAAAAATTTTAGAAGGGTCTTCTTGGATACCGGTGATACTATTCCCTGATTCAAGTGGTTGCTTTATCATTTAAGTTTGTATTACTTAAAACCATTGAGCAATCTCCTCCCATGTGATTAAATGCCTCTGAAAACCAGCCAGAGAGTTGGCTATGGGTAAGTTCCGACTCGATGGTACACAGCAGCAACAACAATATGCATGTATATATGTATGTGTGTGTGTCTATCAGTAAATTTTACTAAGAAGAGGGGTTAAGGCAACAAAGCGTTGCACAAATCCATTATCTACTGAATAAATATATGAAAATACACAAATAAAATTGCCAAACATGTCCCACACCCTCTGCATCCTTCCCAAAATAAAATGTGGGGCTACAGACCTCGGAAAAGCTTCTGGGCAATGTGCAGAGGGTTTCCAAAGCGAAAGTTCTCCCCACTGAAGAGGGCAAGGATAAGCTGTTTTTGCTGTTCAGTACTGTCCATAGGGAAACTAGGCAGGAACTGCTGGAGGTATTCACGCTGAGAGTCACTGAGTACTTCTTGCCATGTTGAAAGACTGACTACATCAAAGAATATCTCAGGCTAGAAGAATTAGGAAAAACAAAATAGAGAAAATGATAAATAAGTTTTTAGACTTTTAAATAAACTAAAACTCCAACGATCTTATCTCAAAACTTAAGAGTAAAACACACAGACCAACATTTTCTACCAAAGGAAGACAGTCTCAGCAGAGGGCATCCTATTTGATAATCATCTCTGCTGACAAGGGAGACAACTATGGACAACTGTCCTCAAGTGAATCCAAGCTTAAAATGAGTGGCAGGACAAAGTTAACATGGAGAGAAAAACCTTGTGGTTGAAGTCATCTGCTAAGAAATAAAACTATTTCAACTCTAATTATATATGCAGTGTCTTTTATGTACAAATTACTAACCCAAACTGGCATACATAGCTGTAAGGGAAAAGAAGCAAATAAAGGAGAAAATTTAAAAGAAAAGTACTGATGAGCATGAAAAGTATACACAAGATATACACATTCAAACTAAAAGTGTTTGAGAAAAGCATAGTATAATAGAGAGGTAAGGAAAGGGAAAGAAAAAGTTGAGGGGAGAAGATCCAGAGTAAAATGAAAAAAACAATAATGCCACTTTAAAGGCTGACAGAACCTACAGGGAAAGGGTAAGAATGAGACAGATGTACACACAACACAGTCATGCTATTGACAATGAGCTATATCTTTGCCTATGTAGTGGCTACACAGGTATTCAGTATATTTATGCTAAAAAAATGAACATATATACATATGGCCATTTTATATATGGTTATAAATGCTGTCCTTCAAAAATATGTGTTGTAAATCCTAACCTCTGTGCCTGTGTTTATAGTATTATTTGGAAACGTTGTGTTTGTGATATTAATGAAGTAATGCAGAGTGTAGAATCAGTGTCTTTTGAGATAGAGGAGTTTAAAATCAGAGAAAGAGAGATAGCAAAGCTACCCACAGATCTCCCAGGAACCAAACTGAAGAGACAGGACACTTTTCCCAGCGCTGAGTGTTAAAAATTATCTCCTCCCATCAACAAACGAACAGATAGAGAAGCTGTGGTATATTCACATAATGGAAATACTATGCTGCATTGAAAAACAAGGAACTCATGCAATATTATTCAAAATGG
>NW_006400091.1:1252517-1280124 GCF_000299155.1 Elephantulus edwardii | reverse complement strand
AAAAAAAAAAAATTTACAATGAAAAAAAAAATTATCTCCTAAACCTGAGTGAGACCTGAGAACAGAGAGAATGCTTTACCCTAGAGTTAGTGCCCTCAACTTGGACATCTAGCCTCCTAAACTATGAGAAAACACATTTGTTAAAGACCTCCACCGTGGTATTATTGTTACAGCAGTAGTAAACAACTAAAACACACTTTTTATGTGTGTTATATTTCGCTTGTATTAAAAAAAAAAAACAAACAATCTAAGATGCTATTTAGTTGGAGCAATTAGGAGAGACAAGTGAGGCAACACACAGCAGAAAGAGTAGCAAGAGACTTAGCTGAGAAACACATTACATAGATATGACTTTATCCTAAAGACAACTGTGATGCACTGAAGGAGAAGCAGCCGAGAAATCCAACCACCTCCTAGATCTTTCTACATGCATAAATCAAAAGTGTCTCAGACTCTATGTTCAAGATCTCCCCTTGCAAACTCATTCTGCTCACTAGTGTATTCCTATCATCTAACTCTTTGGCTGGCCAAGAGTAGGTACTCAATAAAACAAGCCACTAGCTAAGTGAATGGTCAAGAGATTTAGCTGAAAGAAAACTCAAAACTAAGAAAAAATGGGGTGAGATGGGTATGTATCAACTTCAGTACCACTGTTGCCTCAGACTGGGGAGATTAGACAAGGGCATAATGGCAGCTTCAAACTTATCTATAATGTTTGACATCAAAATAAGCATTTAAGAAAACACACAAATCACATTTTTATATGTTTATGATGATTAATTATCTCCTAAAGCTGAGTGATGTGTTGTTGTTTTGTTGTTATGTGCCGTCGAGTCGCTTGCGACTCATAGCGACCCTATGTACAACAGCCCTAAACTCCGCTCTGTCCTGTGCCAATCGCACTCTGACACTCCCATCCCAATTATCAGTCACTGAATCAATCCACCTCATAGAGGGCCTTCCTCTCCTGCGCTGTCCCTCCACTCTCGCAAGCATGATGTCCCTCTCTAAGGACCGGTCTCTCCTCACAACATGTCCAAAGTATGTTAGATGGAGCCTCAGAATCCTTGTCTCCAAGGAGCCACCCGGTTTAACCCTTTCCAGGACAAATATGTTTTGTTTTCCTAGCAGTCCATGGTATTCTCAAGACTCTTCTCCAGCACCACAGCTCAAAGGCATCAATTCTCCTTCTATCCTCCTTGGTCACTGTCCAACTCTCTGATGCATAACAAGTGATTGCGAACACCATGGCCTGTATCAGACGCACCTTAGTCTCCAGAGAGACACCATTGCTCTTCAGTACTTTGGAGAGGTCCCTAACAGCAGACTTTCCCATGGCAATGCACCTTTTAATTTCCTGGCTGCTGGTGCCAAGACTGTTGACTATGGAGCCAAGCAAACTAAAGCTGTGTACAACCTCAATCTCTTCACCATCCATCCTGATGCTGCCAATTGGTCCAGTGGTGAGAATCTTTGTCTTCTTGACATTGAGCCTCAATCCATATTGTGAGTGATGTGCAGATGAGTACTATTACTATATTATTATCTATTACTGTTACAGGCAGAGCCATCAGGTGGATTCCATCTTACAGCTACCATTTGCTGACAGAGGAAAACTATCCCAAAGGGTTTTCTGGCTGTACTAGTCACAGACGCAAACCGGTCTCTGTGGAGCCAATGGGTGGGTTGGAGTTGTTAACCTCTTGGTCAGCTAAACTTTTGATTGCTGTACCAGCGGGGCTCCTTTTAGGTCTTTCTCTACACCTGCCTATATTTGAAATGTGCCAAAGTAAACAAATCAATAAACATCTTTGAGCTCATACAATGCCATATACAGAGCAAGCGCTCAGCAAAAAAGATGTACATTATGATGCATGTACCATCCTGCTCAGGAACATGGTCAACAGCAAGCTATCCCAGGGCATGTACTATCAATTCAGCCAGGGTTACCTTATCAACACAGGCAATTACGCTTGAGTTTTCTTTAATGATTCATAACACAGGTAATCACTGCAATGTAAAAGGAAAAACAGAAAAGAAGAAAAAAAAACAATCCACACCAGTGGCCATTAAGCTGATGGCAACATCACAAGCTGCTGTGAGAAACTGCTCCATAGGTTTTCTAAGTCTAGGACTGTGCATAAGCAGACTGGCAGGCCTTTGTCCTGATGCCCCTCTCAGTAGGTCTGAATCAAAAACCTTTCAATTATACCAACCAGGGACATTTTAATGTAAGTATACAGATAATTCTGCTCCTGAAATTTGAAATTTCTTAACCCACAGAAATTATCTTGTTAAAAATTGGGGCTTATATCATATTACTAAGTTATTTTAACATGTTATTCAACATGTAGCATATGGCCTATCCTTTCATTAGAATATTCAATAAACTTGATAATTAAAGTGAAAGAAGAAAAAAAACACGGCACTACTCTACTCGCAATATAGGGAAACAGAAAGGAGGACTAGAGACTGAAGCTTGAAGAGAGCAGGTGTAGAAGAGCTCCTCTGGGGAAGCGGACAGAGGAAAAGACTGAGACAAGGTCAGGGCTTACATCCTCCAGGAGGTCCTCAGGCAGGCTGACCCGGGTGCCTCCCAGCAGGCAGTCCTCCATAATGCGAGTGCCATGACCATCGCTGCATGGAACCAGTTCCAGGGGATCTGTAAGCATATGGTCTAAGGAATCCATTGTTTCTTCTCCACAGGTTTTGATTCAGTGAGACCCTGAAATAAAATTAAAACATCAAACCAGATGCTACTGAATCAGCTCTGATCATGGAAGCTGACTGGAGTATGTGTCAAAAGCAAAACTGTACTCCAGGTGATTTTCACTGACTGACCTATTACATTATCGGTTCTTTCTTCCAAGGTTCCTGTAAGACTCAAGCTGCTAACTTTTCACTTAGTAGCTGAGTCCTCAATCATTTTTACCATCCAGACAGAAAGGCAGAAACTCGAGTCTGGCTGATGTCAGTGTATGCCTGCAGGAAACAGACGGGCCTGGAAAACAATACTTTTCCATAATCTCATCTATTCTGATTTTATGCCATGACTACAACTAAACAGCTCCTCTCCAGCCCTCACACCAATGCATTTCCAAATTAATCTCCAGAACTTACCTGGTAAATTTCTTATTTCTCAGAAAGCTCTCATACTAACTCCTAAGATAACAGGATATATTATGCTATCATGACTTTATTAATCCACATAAACTTGAGACTCCAGTATCTGATCATGACAACCAGTAATGTCCATAACCAACCTGCCTTCAGTCAGCTCACATTATCTATATAACCATGTGAATTTAAGGGAATGTGTTCTTCCTATAACAACTGGCACTGCAAATTATCTTTATGGGGAGAAAAACACTCACTTCTGATTGAGTTTACTCTCAACATTTACACACTCTTATTTTAATTCATTGATTGTTGTATATTTTCCTCCCTCCCTCCCTCCCTCTCCCCTAGTGCACTTTGCCATGCATCTCTTGCTCTGGAATGATGACACACACATATAATGCCTAATTGTTTTTAAACAGTTCTTTCTCTCATCTGTTCCAATGCAGGGTTCATTATCTATCCACTTTTCCCCTACCCCCTCCAACCTCTCAGGACTATATTATCTTTAAAGGGAGAGATATTCCCTGTAAAGCAGCTGGTGGATCCAAACCACCACTCATTCTGTTAGCAGCACAACAAAAGCTTCTTTACCTTCAAAAAAGAGCAAATTAAAACACTTTTGAGTGCATTTCATAAAGCCAACTACTGGAATCAGACATAAGACTCAGGCCACAGGATTAAGTAAAGTTAACAGGACCACCAAACCAACCAACCCACTGCCATCAAATGAAATCTGAGTCAAAGTGACACTCCAGGACAAAGTTGAACTGCTCCACAGAGAAGCTGGTGGGCTGAAACCACTAACCCTGAAGATAGCAGGCAAGCATTTGTCCACTAAAACACCAAGGTCTGGTGGCCTAGTGTTAAGAAGCTCTGCAAGAATCCCAGAGGGCAGCAGTTTAAAGCCACCAGTTGCTCCATGGGAGGAGGATGGTCATCTCTTCCCATGTAATTTACTGCTTCTGAAAGCCCACTGCAGGGTCAGCTACTTACTATATATCCATCCTCTCTAGTTCCTTTTTTTCCTTACAGAAAATAATACAAAAGAGCAAAACTGTGGAAAGGGGAGTAGACTCAAAAAGACAAAACATCAACTTTATAGTCCATGTCTGCTGCTGATTTTTCATGACATGACACAAATCTTAACTCTGTAGGGGTCTATTTCCTTCTCTAAAGGGAAAGTAAACCAGGTTCACTTTAGTTATTTCAAATTTTGTAATTTGACAATAAATTATCTATAGATTAATAACCGCTAAGGCAGGAATCTGGGGTTTTTTTTGTGGTTTTTATATATATATATTTTTTTAGGAATCTGTTTTTGTCAACACTCTCAAATGAAATAGATTGTTACACTATTTCTAAAATAAAGCACCTTTACACTACTTTAAATTCCCTTGAAGAGATTTCCAATCTCTGTAAAAAGGTTAGAGTGACTCTCGAGCAACTGCGCCCCAAAATCCTTCCGCATGTGGTAAAATTACATCTCCTGCTGCCTAAAAAACCAGCATCAGGATTGGCAGACGACTCATCAATAACCTTCGTTATGCAGATGACACAACTTTGCTGGCTGAAGGTGAGGAGGACTTAAAGTACTCGCTGCAGAAGATGAAACACTGTAGCTTTCAATACTGACTGAATCTCAACGTCAAAAAACAAAAATTCTCCCACTAGACAGATAAACATCTGAACCTGTCAAGAATTTCATCTTACTTGGATCCACAATCAACATTATGGGTCCCTGCAGGCAGGACCTCAGGAAACGTATTGTGATGTGGAAGTCTGCAGTCAGGAACTTCTCCAAATTAATTAGGAGCAATGATGCTAAGCTGAAGACTAAAGATGCGCCTGATTCCGACCATGGTCTTTACAATCCCTTGCTATGCAGCTGATGCTTCTAAACTGTGTTATTGGAGACGAGTACTGAATAACCCACACACTGCCAAAAGAACAATCAAGGATGGCTTGGAGAAAGTGAAGCCAAAGTGATGCTTGGAGGCAAGGCCCATACTTAGGGCCATGTTGGAAAGAGAAGCTATTCTTTGGAGAAGGCTCTCATGCTTGGAAAGATGGTTGGATGTCCTAGGAGGGGAAGGCCCTCAACCAAATGGATTGACCATGGGCTTGGCTGTGTTAGATTATGAGGTTGGCAGAGAAAAGACCGGGTCTCAGATTTGTTGTTCATAGGGTAGCTATAATTTGCACTCAGCTGGAGGGTACCTAAATAAAGAACCAAACTGATCATGTGGCTTATGAGTTTTATTGCTCAAAGTTAACCCAGGAGTGAAGAAACAAACCAACCAATGCTCAGAGTAGGCTCTCTCCCTAGGCTGCAGTGCAGCAGGCAGTAGCTGCAATGTTTGCGTTTTCCGTTACTCCTGCAGGCATCACCTCTGCCTGTAAATCTCACCAGGGTGGACACCAGTTAAACTAAACCTATCCCAGTTACAACCACTATTGACCTCGGTCTCAAAATACAAAAAACGAGCAGTCATCAGGGTGCGGAAACCCGGAAGCCAAGCGTTTCTACGTGGTGCGGCGTCCTAGCGCCTCTTCCAAAGGCCCTGCCGCTCCACCTGGGCAGAGGAGTTGACGACTGGACCCTCTCTAAAGCAAAGGATAAATCCTGGGCTGGCTGTAAAACCGCCAGTCCTAAAATTCCCCCAGCCTAAAGCAAACTCCAGGTCCGACCTCGCCCTCGCCCAAGATCCTGCCTTAAGAACACACCGCCCGCCCTGTCCCCTCCTCCAACCCTGCTTTTACTAACACCCACCCTCTCCGGCCCCCCGCTCCGGCGGCAATCAGCGCTGTCACTCTGAGGCCCAGCAGCTCCCTCCCAGCAATCCCTGGAGACCCTTCAGCTCTCCGCCCGTCCCGACCCACCTTCACCTGGGACAAGCCCCCCTCTGAGGGCCACAGGTCTCCGAAAGGCTCGCTCTCGCAAGACGACCCAGAACGTGCACGTTCGGAGTTCGGCGCCGGAAGAGGTGGCACGATGAGGGGGCGGGCCGGAAGTGCATGGGGAGTGACCCATGAAGAGTCGTGAGAGCCCCAGGCAGCTGCCAGCTGAAGGATCCAGAGGCGGGGCTTGAGGCTCAGGAGCTGGGTTGCGAGAGGCGGGGCCTGAAGAGCACTCATCCTGGAGCTGCAATGGACGAGCCTAGAGAACGGAAGGGGGAGTGGTTATGGTGAAGTGGGGTCTAGACTTTGTGGGGGCGTGATCGGACCAGGCAGGGGCGGGGCTGGAGTACCGAGGACTAACAGAGCATGAGAACCGTGATCCAGAGGGCCCCGCCCGCTCGCTGACCGTAGGGATCACCTAATTTAGGGACTGTCTGATGGTTGCTGTTGTTGTTGTTATGTGCCATCGAGTCGTTTGCGACTCATAGTGACCCTATGTACAAGAGCCCTAAACGCCCGTTCTATCCTGTGCCAATCTCGCCAACTCAAACACACTCATTCCCACCACTCCATTCACAGAAACGATCCATCTCATCCACGGTCTTCCTCTCCTGCGCCGTCCCTCCGCTCTCCCAAACATCATGTCCCTCTCCAAGGAACAGTCCCTCCTTGCAACATGCCCAAAGTATGTCAGACGAAGCTTCAGAATCCTTGACTCCAGGGAACAGTCTGGCTTCACCCTCTCCAGGACAAACCTGTTTGTTCTCCTAACAGTCCATGGTATATTCAACACTCTTCTCCAGCACCACAGCTCAAAGGCATCAACTCTCTTTCCATCATCCCTATTCACTGTCCAACTCTCCGATGCATAGCATGTAATTGCAAAGACTATAGCCTGGATCAGGCGCACGTTAGTCTCCAACCTGATGTCATTGCTCTTCAGTACTCTTGAGAGGTTCCTCACAGCTGACTTTCTCAATGCAGTTCCTCTCCTGATTTCCTGGCTGCTGTTACCAAGAGTGTTGACTGTGGAACCAAAGTGATGCTGCCAATTGGCCCAGTGGTGAGAATCGTTCCAGTATTATCTTACTAGGATTCATTAACGAAAGAACAGAGTGCTAACCTGCGGTATTGAGATGGCAGACTACAACGGAGTAGGTTTTATTATTGAACATTTGCAGAGCACTCTGCGCTGTCGTTGTGCCAAACATTCCACAGCACTTTGAACTACAACTTGCAAACAGCTGGGGAAACTGAGGCTTCGAAACTGTTAAAGTCTAAAATCAGAGGCACGTGGGTTTTCTATAAATCAGGCAGTCAAAAGCAGAGCCTTACCTCCATTTTAAAGCCTTGCAAGGCTTCTAGAAGGCATGCTGTAGTTTTTATAGTTTCCTTTCCAAATGACAGCCCCTTCCATCTTGATACTGCCATGTACCTTAAAGACAGTATTGCTTGTCTAAGATAGGGCCTTTGCAGGATAGCTAACATTTTTCAATAGTCTTTGTCAGTATAAACAAATAGATGTAAGGTGAAGGGTGGGTTTTGAGACACAGTTTTCTAAATGGACCTCCGGAAACATAAATGACTGAGAAAGAATAACTTCCCAATTTCCCCCAACTGGTCCAGGGACCACTCTGTAATAAATGGAATTACATAAATCTTTGACCATAACAGGCCATCCCACTTAGATGTTTATTTATAGCTGCCGAATTCTCCTCCGATGTTCTTCTGTAACCATCTATCCAGAAGGATCAGAATATGTTGTTCTGAGCTCCAGTGGAATGACTCCTTTCACTATGTGACAGTGGACATTTCCCTGGTCCAGAATGTCTCTATTCCTGAATGTTAAGTGCCGTTGAGTTGCTTGCAACTCATAGCGATCATATGTACAAAAGCTCTGAACCGTGCTCTCTTCTGTGCCGACCTACCCCTATTATCCTAGTCACTGAGTCAATCCATCTCATTGAGGATCTTCCTCTTTTGCACTGTCTCCCTACCAGCCCAAGCAGTATGTCCATTAGCGACATCTCTCCTTGCAACATGCCCAAAGTATGTCAGAGGAAGATTCAGATTTCAACCTCTCCAAGATGAACCTGTTTGTTCTCCTACCAATCCATGGTTACTCAACACTCTTTTCCAGCACCACAGCTCAAAGGCATCAATTCTCCTCCCATCAACCCTAGTCATTTTCCAGCTTTCTGATGCATAGCAAGTAATTGCAAAGACTATGGCCTAGATCAGCCACACCATACTGTCCAGACTGACATCACTGCTCTTCAATACTCTGGAGAGGTCCCTTACAGAAGACCTTCCCAATGCAGTTTGGCTGCTGATACCAAGAATGTTGATTGTGGAGCCAAGCAAACTAAAGCTGTTAATAATCTCAAACTCTTCACTACCATGATGCTTCCACTCAGCCCAGTGGTGAGAATACTTGGTTTCTTGATAAGCTTCAATCTATAATGAAGGCTGCAGTCCTTAACCTTTTGCAGCAAGAGCTTCAGGTCCTCCTCAGCTTCATGGAGACAGGTCCCATACATGACACACTCCTTTACTGATTTTGAACTATGCAGTATTTCCTTGCTCTCTTTTGAGGATTGCTTCCTGGTCTAAGTTTTGCATGAGCATAATCAAGTATTCTGGGATTCTCAATCTCAAGGTTAGCCACAATTTATTATGCTCCACACTATCAAATGCCTTTGAATTGCCAATGAACACAGATAAGACATTCTTCTGATATTGTGCTTTCTGCCAAGATCCATCTGACATTGGCAATACTGTCTCTATTGTCATGACCTCTTCTAAACCCAGCTTTTATTTTGGATAATATTCAGCAAGATTTTGCTTGTGTGTGATATTCTCCCACCTACCCCTAAGCCAGATTATTGAGGATCAATGATGTCACTGCTTCTGATTCAGGCATCATTACTTGATATGCTTTACTTGATTTGTATCTGAGAGCTAAATAATAATAATGACTGAAGAATTGATGCCTTTGAGCTGTGGTGTTGGAGAAAAGTACTGAATAGCCCATGACTGCCAAAAGAACAGAGAGATAAGCCTTGGAAAAAGTGCAGCCAGAATATTCCTTGGAGGCAAGGATGACAAAGCTTCATCTCACATACTTTAGGCACATTTCTAGAAGCTATCCCTTAGAAACGAACATCATGCTTGGAAAAGTGGAGGGTCAGTGAAAGAGAAGGCCCTCAACCAGATGGAATAACACAGTGACTGAAGTAATGGCCACAAACATATCAGAGAAGATGCAGATGGCAAAGGATAGGGCAGGGTTCAGAACTGCTGGAAACAGAGTCACCATGCCCCTAAACCTGAGACACTGGATAAGTAAAGTGATTAAACTTGATCATGATTGTTCCCTCATTTCTAAGTCCCTGATTTCTTTATGTGTGCATATGTGTAAGTTTGCAAATCACACTGGTTTTTATTTCACTCATTCATATAAATTTAATTTTATAACTTTAGTGTATTTAATGAAGTGCTTCTTTTATTCCCTGAGTTCTATTTAGAATGGTTCACATCAGTCATGCAGAGAGAGTCACAATTTTCAGCTGGATGAATCATATGACAATGAACCTAACTAGCCATGCTGTTTGGATTGGTTCTTTCCTTGTTAAAAACAACTATTTTCAAAGAAAATACAATCTTTGCCCCAACATTGGTTCTACTCATGCATTCAGTGTCTTAGTCACTTTGTTGGGAAGTTCTTTAAACCACTAAATATAAATATTATTCCAGAGTTGTCAATATAAACCCTTTCTCTTGGGTCTATGACAAGACTGCTGTGATCTGGTGTCAAAAACACTGAAAACTGTAATACTTAACCATGTCAGTAGCTTTGTATACCTTTACATATACAAATAAGAAATTTATTTATTTTAAAAAAATATTTATTAATTTTTACACCGGTTGAGTAGCACAAGACTATTAACACTATTATTCACTGACTGTACAATAAATGTTCACATTTAAATAACAGGATAGGATCGACATTTCATCCAGTGGGTTAACTTTAGCATCTCATGAAGTGCATTATAACCCTAGTTATCTTAAGAGTTCCAAATCAGAAATCAGTTTAATAAGATCAAATAATAAGGTTTTTTTTGCAGAAAAGTAGGAATTTTACATGATGAAAAGTATATTTATGTGGGCAAAACCAAACAATGCAAATGGAAAATCTATATGTATGTAACCTACTTTCAAATTTTCGCCCTGCACTTAGTGAATTCTACAGTGGTAAAGTATCTTGAGAGAAGTCACAATATAGACATTGGCTACATAGATATTTTTGAGTCTTTGGGTGGCTTATTATCTCTCTTAAAATTAAAGTCCTCTTTGAAATCTGTTACCTCTGGATGAATGTAGAAAATACTTGATTTTAAAACAATGTTATTTTGCTTTGTTGAAATCGGTCTGTTCTGGTTGTTAAGAAATGAATTCATTTTATAGTTTTTACTTATATCACATAAGGGGCAGATAAACAAAGAGGTTCTTCAACAATAATTTTCTCATGTATTTTAAAACTTGAAATAACTAGCATAAAACGAACATTCCATTCAGTGATACTTTTCCATAATCAAGAAATTATTCCTGAGGGAGAGACAGATGCTTGACTAGTTCAAATTTAAAAGGACTCAACAAAACCAAGCCTAACTTCTAAGATCTAGAACTGGACCTTTGGAAAAGGCTAGCGTTTGTCAGCTAGATAGTCTTTCTAGATGGGCACAGGCAAGCAAACATGGCACATTCGTACACAGATGAATCACTGTGCTGTCACTCCCTGTCAGTATTTTCTGTTAAAAATATCAACATCTTCGTAAAAAACGTTGTCAAAGGAGACCAAGAACCCATTGCCAGCTTCTCCACATTAACTAAGTAACTTTCTCAAGTTCTCTTAATGCTCAAGTTTTCAGGGAGACTAAGTGAAGTCACAAAAATAAAGTGCATATTTTCTATATTAATAGTTATTTCAACAAAATTGTTTTTCAGAAGTTATCTTTACCATGGAGAAGCTTGATTTACAGAACCACTTTTGCCCAGAAATGTAACTAACTTCATGTAAAATTATTTCCCTTTTACTCTGTAGTGATAAATTCTGCTACACAATAATTATTTTTTAAAATGTGCTAGCAACTATACCACAAAAAGTTGCTGAAATACATATTGATTTATGAAATGCTTCAAGCACACCATTGGAATGCAGAGTAAAAAGAAAGGGAATATAGTTTTCCTGTATTAAGTTCATAGCCACAAGGAGAACATTAAGAAAAACTGTTATTGAGGCAGATTTTTTCCTTTCTATACAGATTAGATTTCTTCCAGATTCTTTAATATTTTATGGTCCCTATGACAGTTGGTCATATTTTTAAAAGGTCCAGCTTAAGTTTAACATGTAAGACACTTGCAATGCTATCTTTTGCTTTTTCATCCCACCTTAAGGAATGTTCGTTTTAGGACAGCAGTAAAAGTACTAAAATACATTGAATGCTGTGACTGAAGGTTCAGTGTCAACTGGTAAAGATAGGAAATTCATCCTTCACTGGTAAACAGTAAATAGGATCTTGCAAAGCAATGATGGTTTGTGGTGGATTTTTTCCTACCAATTTAAAAAAGTATATATATTTACATACTGATTGTTTTCATGTTTTTTCTTGGATCACTAGCTCCTTCTCAGTGCAGACACAAGCAGAGGAGGCAAAGCTGTGATGCAGGGCTGACATTCTAATGCCATTAGAAGACTCTCCTGTCCTTGGGAATCCACCTCATTGAGGACCAGCCTGACCTCTGCACTCAACATCCCAGGGTCAGCATGTACAGGAGACCATTTCCCAGAATAGGGAAAGTTTTCTTAAAAGTCGGAAATAAAAATTTGAATGACAGTTTTCCCTGCAGAAATCACTAACATATCCTTGCTTCATTATATTTATTTTCATATTTAGTAGGCTCCTTTTGTTAAGTACTGGGCACTCAAATCATGGCACACAGTATTTCCGATCTAACACAAGCCCAGACAGCACCACTCCTCTTTCAGTGCAAAGTCCTGGAATTAAGAAGTCTAGTAACCATTTAACTAACTGCTTTTCTCCACCTTTCATATGAATACAATACGCTACTTTAAGAAATTAGTAAAGAAAAAGTAAGACTTACTTATTTGTTTGTTTTAGAAACAACTCAAGAGCAGGGTAGAATTTATCTTGAAGTCTAGTTTGCCCTGAAAAATTTTCATTCTGTGGCAGAAACCCCTAGCATTTGAAGAGTTTATTTGGTAAAAATCTTCATTCTGTGGCAGAAACCCCTGGCCTTTGAATAGTCTATGTGGTAAAAATGACCTTGGTAAAATAAAACACATTGTATGAACATCAAAATTGAAGATTCCAACTCTTGAGTGAATAATAAATTGTTTGAAACTGAGTTCTAAATGTTCAAAACTTTGAGAATTTCTGGATGAGAAAAGACACGATTTGACTGCCTGCTTCTCTCGGAAGACATTATGGCTTAGTGATGTGTACTTCATTACTTCCATTCCCATTGGTGGTGGTGGTGATGATGTACTGTGTGGTCTGTGGTTGGCTAGTTGTCTGGGGGTCCAAGGTGTCACTGTGCACAGCTGGCTGAACCTGGACTCCACTGGAAAGTGCAGAAGTCTGCTTCTCCTCCAATTCTGGTTGACTTTCTGATAAGACATAATGGCCCTGGAGTAGGAAGAAAACAATCTTTCAAAACCTCAGGCACAAGAAGAGGGCAGTGGCTGGTGGGGAGGACAGACTACACAAAGAAATTATGTGAGGACGTGAAAACGGGACCCATGAGAGATGATTTCACCTAAGTCCTTTAGAAAGGACTCGTCAGTCAGATTGACTACATAGGTAATTTAGGGAAGTAATTAAGATGTTTTTAGCAAGTGTTAATCATATCAGGTATAGGAATTGCCTCTAAAATTGCAACCTACCTCATGAAACCATGTACTACTGTGTTGCTTCTAAACATCTGGAAGTTAGGAAAATAAAATGGCTATCTATCAAATAATTTTTAGAACGAATACAAAATAGATTCAAAAACAGAGAGATTTAACATCACTTTAAAGAAGCAGAGAGGAACATAAATCAGAGAATCAAGAACGGTGGTTCCCCAACTTCAGAATTTCAAAGATCAGACAAATTTTTATGTAATTTAATAAAAGATCTTAATATTTTATTTTGCCAGGTGTGGTAATTTAAAAAAATATGCTACCTGAAAAAGTAGACATATTTAAAAAGAAAGCACAGGAGAATGCAATCTTAGAATAAAAGCCATTGCTTTTTATAAATTTAGCTTTTGGAAAATTCAGACGTCCTTCCCCTCATTCTTCATTTTTCCTTTAATCATGAAATCTACATAGACCTACAGCTGGCTATTGCATCTGTATGGTAACATTTTCAAAGACAAAATGTGTCCATTAAAAGGGAGGTTAGTTAGCTCAGAGGTAGGGGAAAAAAGATAGTGTTACAGGAAGACTCAAGTTGTAGACCTTCCAATCTGTGCCAAAAAAGCCAAGGCCAATCCCCATTCAAATAATCTGCAGCTCTAGATCCTAAATTTATGCTTCCTAATAACTTCTGATTAAGGTTTGGTTTCCCTTTGGGGTCTTCCTCTAGGGATAGGGGTTGGTTCTCAACCTAGAGTCCATCTACCTTCAGGGAGCCCACAGATCTGTTTCTGAGAACCAATGTACCTCTGAAAATAAACATAAAATTTATGTCACTGTGGGAGACACAGAGAGAGGGAGATACCCTTGGCCATCAGTGGGTTACACACGGAGGAATGAATTCACTGGTTTTGCCAATTTGACTGTTGCATTTTTCATTACAGTTTTCACTGACAACTAATAATGCATTACTCTGAATTATATGTTAGGTGCTATCAAGTGAGGTCTGACTTATAATGAACCTGTGCAAAATAGAATAAACTAATGCCTGGTCTTGTGCCATCTTAAAAAATATTACTATGTTTTATTCCATTATTGGAACAACTGTGCTAAGCCACCTCACTGAGATTTTGCTAACCTTCTACTATTACCAAGTATGCTATGCTCAAATTCATACCTCCTGACAACTTGTCCAAGCTGGCTCCTTCCAAAACTAATTTATTCATTCTTCTGGTAGTCTGTGGTATAATTAATATTCTCTGACAAAATCATAATTGAAAGGCATCAATTCTTCTTCAGTCTTCCTTATTCATTCCTTACTCATAAGCTTTTGCATGCATATAAGACAACCGAACATAACATGACTTGTGTCCTCAAAGTGACATTTTTTTTTAAAACTAAAAAGAAACAAACCCAACCACTTTGCAGTAGATTTGTCCAATAAGGTTCTCCATCATCTCTTTCCACAGATGCAATTTAATTCCTAAATACTGCACCCAGCAGTTCTGTCAATGTACTGTTCTAGCTATTTTTTTAATAATCTTAAGATTCTGCTTGTTTGTAATTTTAATGGTCTTGTTTGATAATTTCAACATGCTGTTAGATCACCATTTTTGGGAATTGGAATATATATGGATCTCTTCAAGTCTGTAGGCCAGGAAGCTGACTTCTAGATTTCTTGGCACAACCTAGTGAGCACATCCAGGGCTGCATCTCATTTTTGAAACATGTCAATTGGTAGTCCATCAATTCTGAGCGCCTTATTTTTGCTAATGTTTCCCATGTAATTTGAACTTCTTCCTTTATCACCACTGGTTGTTGATCAAAAATTACTTCTGAAATTATTTCATGCCAGCTAGTTCTTTATCTTGATACAGTGATCTGTGTTATCTTCAAAGTGCTAGAGAACAAAGATGTTTTAGCTTAAAGATTAAGGTGTACCTGATCCAAGCTATGGTCTTTTTGATTACTTATTTTGGCTCTAAAGTTGGACAATGACTAAAGATGGCAGAAGAAGGACTGATGCCTTTGAGTTGTGGTGTTGGAGAAGAGTACAGGACATCCCATAGACTGCCAAAAGAACAAGTCAGTCTGTTCTGGAGAAAGTAAAACCTGGGCCAAGATAGTGAAGTTTTGTCATATACTTTAGGCATTTTTTTAGGAGGGGCCAGTCCTTGAGGAAGGACATCATGCTTGGAAAGGTGGAGAATTGAAGTATGAAAAGAAGACCCTCAACAAGATGGATTGACGGTGACTGTAACAATGGGCTCAAGGATATCAGAGATCGTGAGGATGATATAGATAGGACAGGTTTCAGATCTGTTGTTCACAGGATCACCATTAGTTGCAGGCATCCTGACAGCACATAACAACAACATTATCTAGCAAGATCCACATGTATAGCCACATTATACTGTTAACAAGAAAGATATATGCAATAAATGGGTTATCTTGCAAAATTCTATCATGAAATATCTGGTGTCTTTCTATCACCCTTGCTACATTTTCCAAACTCTTGATCCTTCTTCTTTGTTTCCAACTTTTGCATTTCAACCCCAAGTAATTATCACTGCATCTTGATTGTAAGTTTGATCAATTTCATGTGGCAGAAACTGATAAAAATCTTCATTTTTGATATCAGTAGTTGGTATATAAATTTGCCTAACAATTGTATTAGCTGGTAATCTTTAGGCACATGAATATTATCCTAATACTCTAACGGGTAATAAGTAAGACTTTGTATGCTGAGAAATGGGTGAACTTTTAGTATGTTGTTGTTAGATGTCATCAAGTCAACTACCACTCACATTGATGCCCTATCCTATGCCCTCCTCATGATGCCCATGTCACAATCACTATGTCAACCCATCTTGTTGAGAGTCATCCTTTCTCTCACCCTCTACCTTCCACAATGTCATTTTCCACAGAGCCTTTCATGTCCAAAGGCCAGTCCAAAGTATGTGAGATGAAGTTTCATGATTCTTGCCTCTAAAGATCACCTTGGTTGCACTTTCTCCAAGACAGATCTGTTTGTTCTTTTGGCAATTCAGGGGATTCAGTACTCTTCCTCAACACTACAATTTTTCTGTCATCTTTATTCATTGTCCAACTTTTAAATGTATAGGAATCAACTGAAAATGCCCTCGGTTGGATCAGGCATAGCTTAAATGGATATTATTGCTCTTCACCACTTTAGAGAGGTTCTGGACAGTAGATTTCCCCAAAGAAACATGTGTTTTTATTTTCTGATTGCTGTTACAATGGATGCTTATTGTGGATCCAAGAAAGATGAAATAATTGACAACTTCAATCTTCATCTATCATGATAATGCCAATGGCTGGGTAAAGATTTTTGTTTTCTTGATGTGGATGTGTAATCCATATTGAAGGCTGCAGTCTTTGCTCTTCTGCAGCAAGTGCTTCAAGTCCTCTTCACTTTGTAAAGGCTGTGTCATTTAAAATCATGCAGGTTGTTGATGAGGTTTCCTCCAATCTTGATACCACATTCTTCTTCATATAGCCTTGCTTCTCAAATTATTTGTTCAATATACAGGCTGAATAAGTATGGAGAAAGAGGAAAACCTTGACTCACACCTGTCCTGATTTTAAAACATGCAGTGTTCCCTTGCTCTGTTCAGACAATTCCTTCATTGTCTGTGTATAGGTTTTGCAGGAGCACAATAAAAATGAGATTCCTTGAGCAACAATGAGCGAATGAAAATCTAGCTTTTCTGTAAACTTTTGTTAGAATGACAAAATAAAAAATTTTATTTAAAAAAGACAAAGTTTTAAAAAAAGAATGAGATTCTTATTCTTCTCACTATTAGCCATAATTTGTTATGATCTACACAATCAAATTACTTTGATAGCCAATAGATGCAAGTAATCCTTTTGCTAGCCTGAACTCCTAGTGTTTTATTTTAAAACATCAAGTTTTTAAGTTACTATTAAAATATTACTAAAAATATTTTAAAATATATTTTCATTGGTGACTAAAGCATTTAAGTGCTTCACTACAAACAAAAAGGTTGCCAGCTACCTAGTGACAGTCCCAACAAAATGTTTGGCAATACGCCGCTGAAGGACTACCACCTTGAACAGCATAGAAGACAGTGACACACTGCAGCATCTCATGTCTCCATGAGTCAGAATGGACTAGACAGTAACTGGTTTAGTACAGTGTTGAACTATCCTTCTAACATGGAGGCCTTTTAGGAGATCGACAGCCTCCCTAAGGTACATCTCAAGATCCTTAAGAGTGTTTTCCTTAAATTTCTCTTCTAAAAATGTAAGATTATGTGAGTCAGCCAGAATAAAAACAGATAGCAGAAAATTTATGGCATTTTTACACCTTGGGGTAGGTGAATTATTTAAAATAATTCCATAACTGGTTCATTGCAGTATCCTCTCCCAATCCACTTGAGAACCAGAGTGTCACTTTCTAATGCGTTCATTCCAAGAAGCATATTAAAATGTGATCAGTTATGAAATCTTATGTATAATGATCTAGAAGTTTCAATACGCAGCCATACCTACAAAAGCCAGAACCTATACAAGCCAGACATTCAAATACATTGCATTAAATGAATGATAGAAAGGTGCTAAGATTGCACACTGTCAATGGTGGGAAAACTTATGACCTGGAAAAACAAGGCAGTCCTGTCAAGTTTCAGTTCTCCTGAGTTTCCCTGCTGTTACTAGGTGAATCAGGCACTCTGGTGGTGTAGTGTGTTAACTGTTGCACTGCTAACCATTAGATCAGCAGTTCAAACCCACCAACTACTCCTTTGGAGAAAGATGAACAATCTTCTATAAAGATTTACAGCCTCAGAAACACAATGGAGAATGTCTACGCATCAGAATCAATGACTGTTGTTATTAACTGACTAGAGATTGTTGATAGCAGAATCAATGACTGTTGTTATTAACTGACTAGAGATTGTTGATAATTTCTATATTCCAGTCTCTGTACAAAATACTGGGGGGGAGGGGGTAAAGAGATAAAGTCCAAGTCCCAGCATTCAAAGAATTCAGTCTACGGGGAAAAGTCAGATGAGTAAAGCACTAATTAAGCTATGATAAGGTCTATACTAACACAGCTATTTTGATGATACAGATGAAGTGGTTCTGGTTCAGATATGAGATGTGGAAAGAGAAGCATGGTAGACAAGAAAATCCCCACCAAGCAGCATAGCTTACCGGAGTAACTGCCTTTACTTGGCCACTGGTAACTGGAGCTGCCACACCACTATCTGTAATCACAAACTGACCAGGGGGAAGGGTCATCATTTGGATCTCAGAGGCTGAAAAACAAAAAGCATACATAATTCAGTGGTTTTGGATTTTAATACCAGTTGTAGGAAAAACAAACCTATCTGGTGGTTATGTTCCCCACTGGGGCATTTTCCATGGATTTGCTCATTGAAAGATTCTCACGGCAATGTGATTTCTTGATATAATCTTTGATAAGAACTCATCACTTAAGAAAGGTGAGTACAAAGCTGACAAACATTAGAGAGATCAATGCATCCCCTCCAACGTGATTTCCACAACTCATAAAACCTTGAAATAAGTTAGAAAGAATTTACCAGTTAGCTCAGTATTTTTTTCCTCTCTCTATTGATATAGAACTAGTAGCACAAATTTACCTCTTCTTTAGCAATCATATAACTAACTCTGTGACTTTTATTTTACCATCAATTTTATGAACTCAGAAGAGCTCAGCTAGGGAGTTGTCTGCAGGAAGCTGCTGCATTGCTACCTCAGTGGCTATACCTCTCTGCTGGGCTGGATCCACCAGGGCCTTGGTTAGAGAAAGGTAGGCTATTTCTTCTCTTGTGATTTAAAGCCTTGGAAACCTAATGGAGGGTCAGCTATGAGCAAGTTTCAACTCAAGCAATTGAGTGTTTTTTAAAAGTATATAAAATTAAAAACAAATTTCACCTTAGCATCCAGCTTACGGTCTCTAAAGAAAACTATCTACTAGAAGAAACCAGAGTTTACTGAAAAAGAGCTGATTCTAGACCTGGGAGAGAAAATGAGCCTAGATCATCTTGTCATACCAGAAAGCAAGAACTCGAGACCACTACTGGGGCAATGTCAGAAAGACACAGGAGTCAACATGTCAATTAGAATAGCAACTGCAGTGGCAAGAAGCTGCACTGCAATCCCAGAGGCACAAAGTTCAAATCCACCAGATGCTCTGTTGGAGAAGGAGGGGCAATCTCCTCCTGCACCAGTCAGACCCAATTTGATGGTTGTTATTGTTGTTGTTATGTGCCGTCGAGTCGCCTGTGACTCATAGCGACCCTATGCACAACAGCCCTAAACCCTGCTCTATCCTGCGCCAACCGCTGCCTCTGACACACCCATCCCGATTACCCCAGTCACCGAGTCAATCCATCTCATAGAGGGTCTTCCCCTCCTGCGCTGTCCCTCCACCCTCCCAAGCATGATGTCCCTCTCCAAGGACCCGTCCCTCCTGGCAACATGTCCAAAGTATGTCACACGAAGCCCCAGAATCCTTGCCTCCAAGGAGTAGCTTGGTTTAATCCTCTCCAAGATGAATCTGTTTGTTTTCCTGGCAGTCCATGGTACATTCAGTACTCTTTTCCAGTACCACAGCTCAAAAGCATCCACTCTCCTTCTGTCCTCCCTAGTCATTGTCCAACTCTCTGATGCATAACAAGCAATTGCAAAGACCATGGCCTGTATCAGGCGCACCTTAGTCTCCAGAGAGACACCATTGCTCCTGAGTACTTTAGAGAGGTCCCTAACACAAAAAATACAATACAAAAAAATAAAAATTAAAAAAAAGAATAGCAACTGCAATGGAATGAAATATGTTAAATATGTTAAAATTCATGAATACAGAATGATACTAAGCAACACCTTTTGTGAATAACCTTTGATAAGACTAAGAAACTGACTCAAAGTTTTGGACACTGTCAAGAAAACGACTGATACTAAAAACTAGTTATCTAGTCTTTCCTGGGAAAAGGTTATCACAGGTATGTGGGTAGCTAAGGTATAATATTTTATATTTACAGACATTTTCCTGCTAATTAAAGAGTAAAAAATGACAGAATATTACAACTTTGCCATTTATACTGAAATACCGTAGTCTGACAATTAACATCAACATCTGCTAATACCACAAAAGCAGAAGCAAGATGCCATTATTCCTTCCTGATGGACATACACAACAACAAGCCATGAGCTAGACTTTCCAGACTGTAGGAAATAAGATAGACAAAGGGATGAAAATCATGTTATATGATACCACAAGGATACAATCAATAAAATCCAAATGTGAAGTAGAACTCTACTTGGTAAACACTTCCATTTCTTCAGCATATAAACTGCAACTTAAAGGAGAGAACATATAGATTAAAAGGAACTACAAAACATAAAAATTCACAATGTGTGGCTCATATTCACTGCTCAATTCCTATGCTATGAAGAATCAGCCCTTAGAAAAGGACATTGTGCTAATACAGAGCCAAGAAAGAGAAGAAGTCCCACAATGAGATGGACTGAAGCACAGGCTTATGCACAGTGGGGACTCTACCCTGAAATCATCTTAAAATCAAACAATAGTTTACCTAGTGACAGCACGTAACAACATGACCATTATGCTTTTTTTAAATTTTAATTTAGTTTGTTTATTTTTCATTTCAACGAACACCTACAGAGATTTTGGAATTCCATTCATTCATTGTTGCACCCTTCTCCCCGCACAAACCCCTCCCCCCACCATTTGCTCCTCTCCTTGAAAAGCAAAAGAAAAACTCCCTCATTGGTATACAATCCCCCCGCACCTCCCCAAACCCCATCCCCTACCCCCAAATATAATCCACTCTGCAACCCTCATTGCGTACTCCTACGATAAAAATAATGCCCTAAAATATAATACTTTTAGACTATTCTCTCCCCCATAGACTTCAATGCCGTAAACATATTTCATACAGTTATTATAAAAGCATAATGGTCAGTCATGAGGCTTTCTGAGGAGGAATGTGGCATCAGGATTGTAGGAAGACTCATCAACAACCTGAGTTATGCAGATGACAACCTTGTTTGACAAAACTGAGGGGGACCTGAGGCATTTGCTACAGGTCAAAGACTGTAATCTTCAATATGGATTGAAGATCAATGTCAAGAAAACAAGGATTCTTCCCACTGGGCCAATTGGCAGCTTCATGATAGATGAAGAAGAGATTGTTAACAGCTTCAAGTTGCTTGTTTCCACAATCAACAATCTTGGCACCAGCAGTCAGGAAATCAGAAGATAAATTTCACTGGGAAAGCCTGCTGTCAGGGACCTCTTTAGAGTACTGAAGAGCAATAGTGTCAGTCTGGAGACTAAAGTGCGCCACCTCCAGGCCATGGTCTTCACAATTACTTGCTGTGCATCAGAAAGATAGAGAGTGACTAAGGATGATAGAAGCAGAATCGATGTCTTTGTGTTGTGGTACTAGAGAAGAATGTTGAGCATACCATGGACTGTTAAGAGAACAAACAAATGTGTCCTGGAGAAAGTGAAACCAATCTGCTTCCTAGAGACAATATCAGCACCTGGCCAGGAGGGTCCAGTCCTTTGAAGAGCATCATGCTTGAAAGGATAGAGGGACAGTGCGGGAGAGGAAAACCCAGGATAAGATGGATTGACTCAGTGACTGGAGAAATGGAATTAGATCTGTTGGAGACAGTGAGATTGACTCAGAATAGGGCAGGTTTAAGAGCTAATGTACATAGAGTTGCTATGAATTGCAGGCGACTCTATGGCACATAACAACCACCATTATTATACCATTAGCACCATTATACTGTTGTACCATTATTATATGTAATAAGAAGTGCCTTCCATAACTATTAAATCTGTATGCTGAACAAATCATTTGAGAAGCTAAAGAAGAATGTGTTGTCAGTTTTAGAGGAAGATTCATCAACAGCCTGCATTATGTGTGTAACACCACCTTGCTTGCTAAAACTGAAGAGGACTTGAAACGTTTGCTGTAGAAGATATAGCCTTCAACATGGATACACTTCAACATCAAGAAAACAAAAATCCGTACCACTGGACCAGTAGCCATCACCATAATAGATGGAGAAAAGCTTGAAATTGTCAACAATTTCATTTTACATGAATCTACAGTCAACACTCATGGTAACAGCAGTTAAGAAATCAAAAGACATGTACTGGGGAAATATACTGTCAATTATCTATGCAAAGTACTGAACAGCAAAGATGTCAGTGTAAAGACTAAAGTGTGCCGAACATAAGCAATGGTATTTTCAGTATCTTTCTATGCATCTGAAAGTTGGACAGTGAATAAGGATGATGGAAGAATTGATGCCTCTGAATTGTGATGTTGAAGAATAGTACTGAATATCCCATAGACTACTGAAAGAACAAATAAGTCTGTTTTGAAAGAAGCATAACCAGGGTGCTCCTTAGAGGGCAAAGATGGTACAACTTTGTCTCACATACTTTGGACATGTTATCAGGAGGGACCAGATGCTGGAAAAGGACATACTGGGAAAGATGGAAGGGCAAAGAGGTGGATTGATACAGTGATTGTAAAAAATGGGCTTGAGCATGTCAGATATTATGAGGATGGTATAAGATATAGTCCTGGATCATCTGTTCTGCATATAGACTGAAAAGGTACGGAAATAGGATACATCCCCAACGCGCACCTTTCCTGATGTATCCCTTCTCTCTTTTGACTACTGCCTCTTGGTCCAAGTTCAGATTTCACATGAGCACAATAAAGTGTTTAAGGATCCCCATTCTTCTGAAGATTAGCAACAGTTTGTTGTGATCCATGCAGTCAAAAACCTTTGCACAGTCAATGAAACACAAATAGGCATTCCTCAGGTACTCTCTACTTTCAGCCAAGATCTATCTAACATTAGCTATAATAACCTTAGTGCCATGACCTCTTCTAAACCCAGCTTGAACATCTGGTAGCTCTTTGCTGATGTACTGTTCCAATCATTCTTGGATAATCTTCAGCAGGATCTTGCTTTCATGTGATATTAGTGATATTGTTCAATAATTTCCACCCTCTGTTGGGTCACCTTTTTTTTATTTATTTCATTCAGTCAGTTGGCCAGGTAGTTGTCTTCCAGATTTCTTGGCATAACCTGGTAAGCTTATTAGGGGAGCACTTGTTGTTTAAAAAACCCATATATTCCTTTTGTGTTTTTCTTTGCCCTGAGCCAGTTTCAAACTGCAGGTTCTGAATAGAGACTTGTACAACCATCACCATCCACAGTGGTCTTGGTAAGAGTCCTAGTTGTACCAGGCATCTACTGGTAAAGGGTCTTGACCGCTCTTCCAGAGGTGGCTCTGGCAGTATGCTAGCCTATGTGGGGGGTGAAAGGTCATCTTTCCTGTACTATGCCCAGTGTTTTCACCTGCACAATCAATACTTCACCTTCTCAGAAGTTTTATTCTGTTCTTTGCACCAAGATTAAGTTGTGACTATCCAAGTCAATGCCTTTTTCAGTTATTTCCTATGCATCTGAAAGCTGGACAATGAGTAAGCTGTGATCCTAAAAATGGGCTTGAGCATATCAGACAGAGATCATGAAGATGGAGCATGCATGACAGGACAAGGATCATATTGTTCATAGGGTTGCTATGAGTGCTAGTTGACTTGACGGCACTTAACAACAATGTTCTAAGCAATTTTCAGAGTTTCTTCTGATATCCTGGCATCCATTTTTGTTTTTCTTTTCTTCTCTGTGTCATCCCACAACTCATTTCGTTTTCAGTCATTAGTTTGCCACTTATCAAATATATTCTTGAGCAGTTTTTAAGTTCAGTTGGGAAAGACTCAAAGCTGTATATTGGTTCTCTTGGATTTGTTTTCATTTTCTTCAACTATAACTTGCATATAAGTAATTGATTGTCTGTTTCACAATCAGCCCCTAGCTTGTAATATTGAACTTTCCCATCAACTCCTTTCACCTATGTGGTCAATCTGATTCTTATGTAGTCTGTTAGGAGAGGTCCATGTGTATAATCACTGTTGATTTTTTGTTTTGATTTGTTTTCTTTAAAAAAGGATATTTCAAATGAATAAAACATTGAGAGTACAAAATTCTACCATTATATCTTCAGCCTTATCTCTGTCACCAACACTTTATTTTACAAATGCTGTTGTTGTTGTTTATGTTATATGCCATCGAGTTATTTGTGACTCACAGAGACGCTATGTACAATAACCCTGAAACCTGCTCTATCCTGTGCCAACTTTACTGTCCCTGACACACCTACCCTCATCACCCTAGTCACTGAATCAATCCATCTCATTGAGGGTCTTTGTATCTTTCTCTGTTCCTCCACCCTTCTAAGCATGATGTTTCTCTCCAAGGACTGGTCCCTCCTTGAAGCATGCCCAAAATGTGTCAGATGAAGCCTCAGAATACTTGTCTCCAAGGAATAGACTGGTTTCACCCTCTCCAGGAAAAACCTGTTTGTTCCCCTAGCATTCCATGGTATATTTAATACTTTTCTTTAGCACTATAGCTCAAAGGCATCAATTCTCTTTCTATCAACCCCAGTCACTGTCCAGCTCTCTGACACATAGCAAGCAATTGCAAAGACTACAGCCTGGGTCAGGTGCACCTTAGTCTCCAGAATAATGTCATTGTTCTTCAGTACTCTGGAGTGATCTCTGACAGCAGACTTTTGCAATGCAATTTGTCTTTTGATTTCCTGACTGCTGGTACCAAGAGTATTGATTGTGGAGTCAAGCAAGCTGAAGTTATTAAGAATCTCAACCTCTTCACTGTCTATCATGATGCTGCCAATCAACCCAATCAATCTTTGTTTTCCTGATGTTGAGCTTCAATCTATATTGAAGGCTGAAGTCCCTGACCTTCTTCAGCAACCACTTCAGGTCCTCCTCAGTTTCAACAGGCATGACTGTGTCATCTGCATAATGAAACTGTTGTTGAGTCTTCCTCTAATCCTGATGAATTCCTCCTCATATAGCCCAGCCTCCCGGATGATCTGCATATAGATTGATAAGGTTCGGAGCTAGGATGCATCCCTGGTGTACACCCATCCTGATTTTGAACCATGCAGTGTTTCCTTGCTCTGTTCTAACAACTACCTCTTGGTCCAAGTATAGGCTTTGCATAAGCACAATCAAATGCTCTAGGAATTCACACTCTTCTCAGAATTAGCTACAGTTTGTTGTAGCTAACAGAGTCAAACACCTTTGCATAGTCAATAAAAGAGCCATTCCTCTGGTACTCTCTGCTCTCATCCAAGATCCATCTAGCATTAGGTATAATATCCTTAGTGCCACAGCCTCTTTTAAACCCATCCTGCACATCTGGCAGTTCTCTGCTGATGTACGGTCATTTTTGGATAATTCTCAGCAGAATCTTGCTTGCATGTAATATTAATGATATTGTTCGATCTTTTCCACACTCTGTCAGGTCACCTTTTTTTTTGGAATGGAAACAAATATAGGTCTCTTCCAGTGAGATGGCCCACTGATTGTCATCTAGATTTCTTAGCACAATTTAGTGAGTGCATCCAAGGTAGCATCTGCTTGTTGAACTATGTCCACTGGTGTGCCATCAATTTTTGGGGCCTTGTTTTTTGCCAATTCTTTTAGAACAGCTTGAATTTCTCCTTCATCACCACGAACTCTTGCTCATACGTTGTTTCATTAAATTCTTCTGTGCCACCAATTCCTTTTGGTACAGTGACTCTGTATATTAGTTCCATCTTCTTTTAATGCTTCCTTGATCATTTGATATTCTGCCCAAAGCATCCTTAAGTATTGCAACTACCACTCCTTTTTCTTTATTTCCAACTTTGGCATTCCAGTCACTAATTATTACTATTAATGTATTTTGGTTCCATGGTCTATCAACTTCAGACTCTAGAAATTTGTGAAGCCCTTAATTTCTTCCTCTTGGACTTCACTGGCTGGTGCATATATTTGAATAATAGTTGTATTAATAGGTCTTTCTTGTATGAGTGTGATATCACTTGTATGTTATCACTCACAGCATTGAACAGATCTTGAAATGTTTTTTTAGCCTTGAATGAAACACTATTCTTCAATTTGTCATTCCTGGCATAATAGAGCACAGTCTGACTTAAAATGGCCAATCACAGCTCATTAATGCCTCAAATATAAATCTTTATGCATTCCATTTCTTTTTTTATGATTTCCAATTTTTGTAGACTCATACCTCATTTGTAACAATTCATGTTCTAAACATTAATGAGCCTTTGCAGCTGTTTCTCCTCATTTCATGAGTGCTATATTGTTTGCTGTTGTTATGTGCCATCAACTAGGTTGTAACTCATATAGACCCTATGTACTGTAACAGCTCTAAACCCTGCACTGTCCTGTGCCAATCTCACTATCTCTGACACACCCACCCATATTACCCCAGTCACTGAATCAATTCACCTCAGAGAGGGACTTCCCCTCCTGTATTGTCCCTCCACGCTCCCAAGAATGATGTCCCTCTCCAAGGACTGGTCTTTCCTTGCAAAATGTCCAGAATATGTCAAACAAAGCCTTGGAATCCTTGCCTCCAAGATGCAGCCCGGTATAACCCTCTCCAGGATGAACCTGCTTGTTTTCTTTGCAGTCCATGGTATATTCAATACTCTTCTCCAGCACCACAGGTCAAAAGCATCAATTCTCATTCTATCCTTTCTAGTCAATGTCCATCCCTCTGATGTGTAACAACTGATTGCAAAGACCATGATTTGTATCAGGAGCACCTTATTCTCCAGAGTGACACCATTGTTCTTCATTACTTTGGAGAGGCCCCTAACAGCAGATTTTCCCATCGCAATACATCTTTTAATTTCCTGGCTGCTGGTGCCAAGAGTGTTGACTAGAGAGCCAAGCAAACTAAAGCTGTGAACAATCTCAATCTCTTCACCATCTATCCTGATGCTGCCAATTGGTCCAATGGTAAGAATCTTTGTCTTCTTGATAATGAGCCTCAATCCATATTGAAAGCCACAGTCCTTGACCCTCTGCAAGCACTTCAGGTCCTCCTCAGTTTCAGCAAGCATAGTTGTGTCATCTGCATAACACAGATTGTTGATGGATCGTCCCTCAATCCTGATGCCACACTTCTCCTCAGAGAGACCAGCCTCCTGGATTAGGTTTCACATTAGCACGATCAAGTGTTCTGGGATTCCCATTCTTCTCAGAGTCAGCCACAGTCTGTATGATCGACACAGTCAAACATCTTTGCACTGTCAACAAAACACAGATAGACATTCCTCTGGTATTCTCTGCTTTCAGCTAAGATCCATCTAACATCAGCTACCCTATCCCTATCCCTATCCCTAGTACCAGGACCCCTTCTAAACCCAGCCTGGACTTCTGGCAGTTCTCTGCTGATGTGCTGTTCCAGTCATTTTTGTATAATCTTCAGTAGAATCTTGATTGCATGTGAAATCAATGAGATTGTTCTATAGTTTCCACACTCTGTTGGGTCACCCTTCTTCGGCGTGGGAACAAATATAGATCTCTTCCAGTCAGTTTCTCAAGATTTCTTGGCACAACTTGGTGAGCACGTCCAGAGCAGCATCTCTTAGCTTAAATATGTCAATTGGTATACCATTTATTCCTGGAGCCTTATTTTTTGCTATTTCCTTCA
>NW_006400091.1:1244086-1251962 GCF_000299155.1 Elephantulus edwardii | reverse complement strand
AACAACAACAACAACAACTTAATCTGGAGGCATGTGTCTCTTGATCTGTTGGGCACAACAGCACCACAGTGCAATGATGGCTAAAATATAGCCAAGGTGGAGTAAATCAACTGGCAAGAGCATGTTATAGGGCCCCTGTCCTCAGAAAAGAAGGTCACACACTCGTGTGTGTGTGTGTGTGTGTGTGTGTGTGTGTGTGTGTGTGTATGCAGTTACCAGACAAACTAGAGAATTCCCAAATAAATTAAAATAAATTGAGAGTTAATTATGAGATTCTCTGAAACCTTGATAGTGACCAAGGTGAACATGGTACAGATCACAACGTTAATAAATGGACTGCTGAGAATGAGGTACAATGGCAATACAACTTGCCCTACAACCCCAGGCCGTATGTCTGATAAAGAAAAAGAACAGTGTCCTAAAACAATATATATGAGCCCTTACAGACATGGTTTCCCTAGAAGAGGGGACTAACGTCATACCTAAAGCTCTGAAGTCAACAAATTATACCTCTATTACCTCCCCTTATCACATGTATATCTGGGTGATCCTCCAATCACAACAGGAGTGACATCACAAAATCCAGGGACATATCTGCCCAGGTTGATCAAAGCAAAGCAATATGATCCCTCACTTACCTCAGGATGTGGCATCAGCAAGTGAAGCATCTATTGGTGTTTGTTTAGTTTATCCTATGTCATATGTTATATTCCCCAGAATACTTGTATATGGTATAACACAGAAGCTACGTAATGATGCCCATGATCTTGGTAAGTCAAATAGCTGTAGGAAGATTAAGGATGGAGCATCACACTGCCTAATCCCCTCACAGACCTAACTCGATGTAAGAGTTAGTTCCCCTAGACTGTGACCTATAATAATTTTTATCTCACTAAAGATAGGCCTTGAATACTAATGAACAAAGACCAGATGAGCTGTCAGAGGATATCAAGAATATCATTTACGAAAAATGCAGACGGTCATTACAAAGATGGAGGAAGAAGAAAAGACCAAAACAGATGTCAGAAGAAACTCTACATATGCACTAGAGCACTGAGAAGCCTAAGCAAAGGGAAGAAATACAAAAGTTAAGGGCTGAACACAAGATTTCAGAGGGCAGCTAGGGATGACAAAGGAAAGTATTACATTGAAATGTGCAAAGAGCTGGAAAATCTAAAAGGATGAATTCACTCAGCATTTAAGTTGAAGGAACTGAAGAACAATTCCAGCCTTTTCTTTTTTTTTTTTAACATTGGATTACCTTTATTAGTAATCGAAACAAATATGGATTTGTTGGTCTAGTCAATTGGCCAGACAGCTGTCTTCCAAATTCCTTGGCATTTTTTGGTTTGCACATGCAAGACTATGTCTGTTACTTGAAATATATCAGTTTCTGGGGTCTTATTTTTTGTCAACACCTTCAATGAAGCTTGAGTTTCTTCCCTCGTCACCACTGGCTGTCTATCATATGCTATTTCATGAAATTTTTCAGTGTCAGCCAATCTCTTTTGTACAGTGACTCTGTGTATTCCCCCTATATTCTTTTCATGCTTCCGGGATCACTCATTATTTTTTCCATAATATTTCTCCATATTGAAACTTGAGACTTGAATTTACTTTTCAGTTCTTTCAGTTTGAGAAATGCATAGTGCATTCTTCCTTTTTGATACTCCAAGATCAGCTCTTTGACCATTTCATTATAATTCTTTGCTTTATCTTCTCAAGCTGTCCTTTGAAATCTGCTATTAATCTTTTTACTTCAGCATCTTTTCCCTAGTAAAATTTTCAGAGTTTTTTTCTGACATCTATTTTGGTCTTTTCTTTCTCTTCAGTCTTTGTAATGACTTTTTACTCTCTTCGTGGATACCTTCAATGTTATCACACAATTCCTCCAGTCTTTGATGTTTACTGTTCTTGAGATGATTTTTAAATTCAGGTGAAATAAAGTCAAAGCTGTATTTTGATTCTTGCAGATTTGTTTTCAGTTTCTTCAACTTCAATTTGTATCTGCACATGGATAATTAATGGTCTGCTCCATGGTTGGCACCTGGCCTCATTTGGATTGCTCCAGCAATTCTCTCTGTAGATACAGTCAATCTGATTCCTGTGGAGTCCATCAAGTGAAATCCATGTGCATTGATATGACATTTTTAGTTGAGCACATGAAAGAGCCAGGCAACTGTTGAGGACACGATGCTTTAAATAATCTGCAACCAAAGCTGTGAAGGCCTCTCATACTCAGTTCTGTACAGCTGCTGACCTGGTAACACCTGGATCCCCCGGTATATGACTGAGTGGAGAGAGAGGGCAAAACATCTTCTCTGGGGCAGCTGAGAGGATGGACTGCCTGTACCTGGGAAGTCACCCATAGTGGAGTCCACATGACATGTCACACCGGTATCCTCATAGCAGAGGAAAGTTAGATGCTTGGCACCGAGTGACTGCACAACTATTTAGAAACTTTGATGGGAACCCACCCTTGTAGGTATCTCAGCTCCTTGAAGGTGGGTAATACTGATCTGTAATCAGGTACAAGGAGTCCCTGGGTGGTGTGAACAGTTAATGTGCTGGACTGATAACTGATTGGTTGGACATTTGAGTCTACCCAGAGAAGAATAATGTGAAATACAATGTATATAAACTTTGGGGTTTTTTTGTATATAAACTTTGTAAGTAAATAATTTTTTAAAAAGTAAAATAGGATGTATATTTGTATACATATTGTATAAACCCAATGTAAAGGGTAGATTATATAAAACACAATGTATATGAATGAAACATAATACAAAGGAATTATTATATGAAAACCAATAAAAACTATTTCTAAAAGAAAAAAGATACACCTGGTGGTCCACAGCTGGTTTACACTGGCAGAAACAGTAACTGTGACTCAGAATCAACTCTATGACAGCTGGTAACCAAACACCTAGAAGATATTCAATAAGTGTCTATTGTTGGATTTTGGTGTAAATATATAAGTTAGGGGTCAGCATAGAGTCCAATTTAAGTGATTTGATAGGGCAGAAACCAAGCATTATGTATTCAGACTTGCAGGAACTCTGTTATTGTTCTGTGCTGTTTAGGCCTCATGGGGAGAGAACCCTTCCCTTACAGTCATCCTTATAAACTTTGCTTTGTTCAAGCTTATTTTTGCATCCACTGTACCAATCCATCTTATTGAATGTTTCCGTCTTTCTCACTAACCTTTTACTTTACCCGGCACAATAAATATCCTGTTTAGACTTCTTGTTCTAAAGAGAAAGGATATCAACTTAGATACTAAAGGGCACCTGATCCAAGGCAAGGTCTTTTCAATTGCTTCCTGTGCAACTAGAAGTTGGATAATGAATAAGGATGAACAAAGAAGACTCTCTACCTTTGAACTGTAGTGTTAGCGAAGAGTATAGATGTAGTCCATCGACTGCAAAGGAACAAACAAATCTATCTTGAAGGAACTGCAGCCAGAGTGCTCCTTAAAGGCAGGGATGATGAAACTTTGTCTCACTTACTTTGAGCACATTCTCAGGAGGAATTAATCTTGGAGTTGGATATCATTCTGGGAAAAGTGGAGGGTCAGAGAAAGAGAGGAAGATTCTCAACAAGACAGACAGGCCCAGTGACTAATCCAAGGGACTTGACCATACCAGAGTTCATAAAGATAGCTCAGGATAGGGCGAGGTTCAGATCTGTTGTTCATAGGGTTCCTCTGAGTCATCGTTCACTCCCCAAAACCTACCACCAACAAAACAAGTCTACAGGAGGCCTGACACTAGCCTGCAAGATAGATGGTAATCCGAAGAAAGGACATTCCTTCCTTCTCAGATGAGCCCTCTGTAATAGATAAGAGTGACCACTAGCTGGCATGCGGTGAACAGTAGGTGTCCACAGGTGTTTGTGAAGACACATAGGGGAGGTGACGTTATGAATTACTGCTCTGTATAACACCAGTCCCAGTAACAACAATATGAATTAGTCTTTGAATACAAGACAAAGACACCCCGGAGAGATTTGGAGGGTGTAGAGTGTGACTTGAAGAAAGACTGGCTCGAGACACGTTTTGGAAGTCTTACTGCTTGTGTGTTAGGTGCCACCGTGTAAAGTGTGACTCATGGCGACCCTATGACCCCTGCCCTATCCTGTGTCTTCCTCATCATCTCTGATACACTTGAGCCCATTGTTACAGTCACTGTGCCAGTCTGTCTCATTAGGGACCTTTGCCTCTTTCGCCAGCCCTCCACCTTTGCAAGCATGATGTCCTTTTCCAAGAAACAGCCTCTCTTACCAACATGTGTTTTCCCAAGTCTCAGTGATTAAGGGAGTAGAGCTGACATCTAGTGGAAAATGCAATGTTTTGCAATGTGAGGTGGTGCAATCTCAAATGATAAACAGATAAATAAATGTCCCCAGCCCCCAGTTTATTTGGTGGTGTAGTAGTCTATAGGAGGTTGCACTGCCAACCCGAAGTCCCTGCTGTTTGGTGGTTTGAATCCGTCAGCGCCTTCTTGGAAGAAAAGTGCACCATCCCCTCCATGCAATCTACAGCCTGGGAAACCCACCAGAGAGGTGGCCGTGTTCTGATGCCATGGCAATGAGCTGAGTTATTGTCCTGTGAGGGGTTTTGAGTGTCCCATCAGGCATAGATGATATTTTTACATAAACAACATTCTACTTTTATTTTCAACCACTCCATCCCTCAGGGATATATTTTCATAAATGTGCTACAATAATTTATAAAAAGCACTGTTACTTGCATAAAAATATGACATGTGGGAAAATGTTTTTAAATTGTCTTAAACTAAAAATGAATTCCTCCTTGCTTGTAGTTACAGTAATGGTTTTGATAAGTTTTTCTTCTGGATCAATTTTAATTGTGTATGTTTTCTCCTCCTATAATTTTATTGTCCTGCTTCTGGGCTAACAAAAGGACTGCATGGTTGATAGTGTTTCAGATGGCTGGCAGAAATGAGGATTTATCTCCTCAAGCATTGCATATTTCATATTCCTGAAAATAATCCGGTATGGCCAACGCCTTAATCAGGCCTGATGGAGAGATGGCAGCATATATTTCACTTGCTTTTGACTATGATACCTTGCTATGAGTTGGAATCAACTTGAGAACACCTAACAAGAAAAATTGCTAGGAGGGGCTATTTCTTGGAGAGGGACAACATGCTTGGAAAGACAGAGGATCAGCAAAGGAGAGGAAGATCCTCAACCTAGTGGATTGACATGGTGACTGCTGCAATGGGCTCAAGTGTGTCAGGAAGTGTGAGGGAGGTACAGGGTAAGACAGGGTTCAATGCTGTTGTTCATAGGGTCGTTATGAGTCATAGCCAACTCGATGGCACCTAACAACAATGACAACAACAAGAAAAACTAGAAACTGAAATAGATAAAGAAGGACCTTCTCCGAGGGCACCCTGAGTTCAGTCCTTGAGTCTCCTGGGCCATGACAAAGCACATTTCTGTTCTTTAAAGACATGTATTTGTGACATTTGTGTGACAGTAGAACTAGGAAGCTGGAAACACTCCCTAAATATTATTTCTTCTGTCATTTTAATATCTTTAGTTGAAGAAATACACGAAGGTAAAAAGTTACTCTGGGTGTAGGAGTTACTTCCTTGCTGCACAACAGTAGGATGAATAGCTAACATGCTTGGCTGATCACCAGTGGGTTGAAGGTTTGAGTCCATCCTGAGATATCTTGGACAAAAGACCATCTACCCTGAAAAACCAGCCACTGAAAACCCTGTGGAGGCCCTTCTACTCCTCTACACGTGGGGTTGCCATGTCGCCAAGCAGGCTCCATGGCAGTTGTCTTCCTGGGTGCTTGATACACAAGTAGATGGGTTGAGCTCTGAGCCACAAATAGGAAGCCGGTGGGTTAATGGAAGCACAGCGTCTCTGAATAAGAAAGCCTAGAGTCTAGGCTTTACCTTTTATTAACTGCAGACTCTCATACAAATTAAAATGCATAGCTACTCCTGTATTCACCTGAGAAAATCAAGATTAATAATAGTAGCTACCGCATACGATCATTGAGAGGATTAAACACACCCCATAAACTCTGATGTGGCTGCAGCTGGAATGAATGCGTTTTCATAGATGTTGTGTGTTATGTATTTATTACCTCCTAACATAAAAGGATAGCATCAATTTAAACTCTGAGTCGTCTCCTCACACCAGAGTTAAGTATCAGACCAAGAATTTAGAGTTAGATTCATCAGCTACTTCCTAGTCTGCTTGGGATAAGGGTAGCTTTTACACAGAGGTAGTGAACAGATTTCCCCACCTGCCCACAGGTGTGCTGGAATAATTGAATGAATAGCCTACAACTTATTACGAGCCAGAGAAAGGCCCCACGATGAACTTTCATATGATTCCAGCCCTTGAGATTAATAAATAGATAAGCAGGTGAAAGAAGAGGCAACACACACTAAGGGGTTGTTGAGACATTGTAATTAGTTATACATATTAATCAGTGGTAATACACATGATAAACTGAGAAGCCAGTGAAAAAAACAATATGATTTGTAAATGTTGCTGTTGTTGCTGTGGACCATCAAGCTGGAAGCTGACCCTCTGGCCGGTTTTCAGAGGTAGTTAGGCATCCTTCTCCCGCGGAGCAGCTGGTGGATTTGAATTGTGTGCCGTCAGATTGGCAGTGCAGCATTTTAACTCTAATAATTAAAAACAAAGAAACACTGTGGTGTGTAGTTCAATGCTGAAGCATGTGCAGTCATCACGAGTTGGACTCAACTCCCTGACAATGGGTATTTTTCTTTTTTTAATTGCTAAGAACCTATTCAACTTGGGAGATAGTCCTACCTAGAAGATACACTTGACTTTTCCATTACCTAAGTCTTATTATTCTTAGTGTGGCCTCTTTCCAGCACCAAGCAATACAAACCAATAAATCATCCAGCAGAAAGAAATTGTCTCACCCTTTGGGTGTATGCCTTTTAGGGTGATCCAGAACTTCTTATCTCCAGAGGAAAAGCTCGGAGAGACTGGTTAGTGCCCACTGGGAAGGGCCCAGGCCTCAGAGGAGACCCACGTTATTGCCAAGGTTTACTCATGGTATGCACACCACGATCTTCATTTGGAGAAACTTTCTAGCGGCATAGTACATAGGGAGTTGAGCTGCTAACTTCTCTGGTGGTTCGAATCTGCCAAAAGCTCTGATTTTAAAAAAAAGAAACAACTCCTTTTCAAATCCACCTGCAGATCTTAAGGAGAAAGAAACAATCTCCTCTAGTGTGAAGCAAAATGCAGGGTCAGCTTTGATTAGGTTCTGACAGCAAAGTGTCAAGTGCTTTTAGGATTTGTTGTATTTTTTTAAGAGTTTTCTTCTCAATTATATAAATAAGGTATTTTTCTCTCTCCCCCTGCCCCCCCTTTCCTCTTTCTCTCTCTCTCTCCTGTTACGTGCTGTCAAGTCAAGTGCAACACATAGCATTGCCATGGACAGCAGTCCTGAACCCTGTCCTACCCTGTCCTCATCATTTCTGAAGCACTTGAGGCCATTGCTGCAGTCACTGTGTATATCCATCTGGTTGAGGGTCTTCTTCTCTTTCACTGACCTTCCACCTTTCCAAACACGATATCCCTCTTCAGGGAATAACCTTTCCTAGCAAAATGTCTGAAGTATTGAGACAAAGCTACACGCACACGCACACACACTCACACACACAAGCTCTGGTGCCTGAGTGGTAAGAAGCTGCACTTCTATCCCAAAAGCACGTGGTTCAAATCCTCCAGCTGTTCCTCAGGCAATCTCCTTTTTTTTTATTATACTGCCTCTGAAAATCTACTGGAGGTTCAGCTATAACTTGATAGCAAACAACAACAACCACCTATATGTGTGTGTGTGTGT
>NW_006400091.1:1222641-1243951 GCF_000299155.1 Elephantulus edwardii | reverse complement strand
GGTGAAGATCTTCTCTCACTACTCTAAAGGGCCCCTTTGGCAGTAGGAAACACATAGACTATTATGGAGATTGATTTTGGAACAATTCCAGCCTTGAGTTATAACATTTAAGGATGCTGTGAGCAGAATGTTGAAAGACCCAGGAAGCATCAAAAGAAGATGGAAGGAGTACATAGAGTCACTATAACAAAACAGAATTGGCTGACACAGAAGAACTACAGGAAACAACATATGATCAAGCCAATGATGATGAAGGAGAAGTTTAAGATGCTCTGAAAGATTGGCAAAAAACAAGACCCCAGGAATTGACGGCATACCAATTGACATATACCAACAAACAGATGCTGCCCTGGATGCACTCACTAGGTCGTGCCAATGAATCTGGAATACAACCACCTGGTCATCTGACTGGAAGAAATCCATGTGTGGAAATTATCAAACATTAACATTAATATCACATGCAAGCAAGATCCTACGGAAAATTATCTAAAAATTACTGAAACAATCTATCAAGAGAGAAGTGGTGAATGGGCAGACTGGGTGTGGCACTAGGAATATTATAGCCAAGGTTAGATGGCTCTTAGCTGAAAGCAGAAAGTACCAGAGAAAAGGCTATCTGTGTTTCACTGATTACGCAAGGCCACTGACTGTGGATCAAAACAAAGTGTGGCTGATCTTGAAATGAACAGGAATCTCAGAACACTTGATTGTGCTTATGGGAAACCTATACTAGGCCCAGAAGGCAATACTCAGAACAGAGCAAGGAAACACTGCATGGTTCAAAATCAGGAAAGGCATATGCCAGAGATGCATCCTATCTCTACACCTTTTCAACCTATATATAGAACAGATCATCTGGGAGGTCGAGCTGTATGAGGAGAAATGTGGCATCAGGATTGGAGGAAGACTCATCAACAACCTGCATTATACAGGTGATACAATTTTGATTGCTGAAACTGAGAAGGACCTGACACATTTGCTTCAGAAGGTCAAAGACTAAAGCCTTCAATAGGGTTTGAAGCTGAACAATAAGAAAACAAAGATTATCAGGACTAGGCCAACTGGCAGCACTGTGAATAAATGAAGTGAATGAGATTCTTAAAAGCTTCAGCTTGCTCAGCTTCACAACCAATAGTCTTGGTACCTGCAGCCAGAAAATCAAAAGACAAACTGCATTGGGAATGTCTGCTGTTAGGGATCTCCCCAGAGTACAAAAGATCAATGATGGCAGTCTGGAGACAAAGGTGCACCTGATCCAGGCCATGGTCTTTGCTATGCATTAGAGAGATGAACAATGACTAAGGATGATAGAAGAAGCAGTGATGCCTTTGAGTTGTGGTGCTGGAAAAGAGTGTTGAATATATGATGGACAGCTAAGAGAACAAACAAGTTTGTCTTGGAGAGGGTGAAACCAGGCTGTCCCTTGGAGGCAAGGATTTTGAAGCTCTGTCTGACATACTTTTTACATGTGGCCAGGAGGGACCAGTCCTTGAGAGGGACATCATGCTTGGGAGAGTGGAGGGACAGCACAAGAGAGGACCCAAGATGAGATGGACTGACTCAGTGACTGGGATAATGGGGGTAGGTGTGACAGGGACAATGAAGTTGGTTCAAGATAGAGCAGAGTTCAGGGCTATTATATATAGGGTCACTATGAGTCACAAGTGACTCGACAACATGAACAAAGATAAAAAGTGGAGTGGAGGAAAGTAAGAGAAAGAGGGTGTGTGCATTACCAAGAAATTATTGCCAAGAGTTGAGTACATCTTTTTGGACCTGGGCCCCTGGACAAGGACATTCCTTGACACTAGAAAAGGCTAAAACATATGGAGGCCTCTAGGTAAAACTGGGCTTCCAGATGCTGAAGGAAACAGGACTTTCTTCTACAATTGAGAGAGGACCTTCTTCTAGATTTGGTACCCTGGATTTGGACTCAGAACCTCCTAAACACTAAGAAAATACATTCCTGTTGGTAAAGTCATCCACTTGTGGTGATTTGACAGGCAGAGGCACTGACTAAAAAGCCAACATTGCGCTGCATGGACAGTCTCAACATTAAAGCCTCACCTGTACTGGAACGATGGCAGTGAGTATTTCAGGTATGCAGCAAGACAGGTAGCCTCCTCTGGGAAGCATGTATGGTATCTCAAGGAGGAAAAATGCTGCTGTTTCCCCCACCCAAGGGGAAGCCATGAGTGGAAGCCTAATAGAAGGAAAGAGTTTCCCATCCTGGTACCTATTAAACACCCATCTTTGAAACCACAGGAATGGCCTATCCTGTTTTCTTCCCTTTCAGGCTGCCAACATCTTCCTAGATGTGTGTTCACAGACTTGTCATAGTGCATCCCAAAAAAGCTCCTGGGTCTGTGGACAGTCTCCCTGCTCAGGGGCTGAAGTCATGCCTTACAACTGGTAGACAGGTCAGAACTGACAGGATAGTCATTAGAGGCCCGGGGGCTTGTTCAATCCTCTGTGGCAATGTGGAAAATATCAGGAGAAGAGGGGCACAACCTCACCATTCCCAGGGCCTAGATGGTTGCAGAAACCCCATCCTAAGAAAACACAGTATGTCCTGGTCATGTACCACTTTCTTTAGGTAGTTGGGTTTTTTGTTTTGTTTTGTTTTTTTAGTGTTTATCTCTTTTTTTTTTTATAACCACACAGTGTGTGCTGAGGAAATCCGCCTTTGTCTGTATTAAGGCAAGTAAACACCATGGGTTCCCTTGGCTCCATCTAAGTCCCTCCCTTGAAAGTGGGCTGGGATTTCTCATCCCACTGCCAGGAGGTGGCAGTACTGGATGGTTGGGGAAGCAAAAGAGCACACCCTCCTTGCTCCTAAGGGCACCTGATGAGTGTATGACTACAGCCTGTGGGCCTGGTTACGGCACAGCTGTGTAAGCTGCTGCACCGTGAGGCTGCCGTACACTGCGAGGGATTAGCATAAGGAATCTACCAAAAACACTTACCTGCCTCATGGCAAACACTGTCTTCCACTGGCTTGACCATCTTTTTACTGTCTTTGTCCATTTACCTGGCACTGTGGATAACATAGGACAAACCAACCCTTTGATGAACTGTACAAAATAGGCCTCAAATGACTGCAAAGAAAAGTTGAGGCTCATAACTGCTAGAAGTAAGGTAGTCCTCCAGAACAAACGGGCCCTGGACATAACACCATTAAAGTTGGGGCATATGCTGTTATATAACCTGTATACTAGGTAAAAAATTATTTATTAGGCTTCATGAAGAAACACTAGAGGTTGTAGACACACTTGATGAATGACCTTCGGAGCTGCCCTGTTGTTCGTCTTCTCCTCTAGCTGGTGAGGGATTCTCCTGCATGGCAGTTTGTTCCTGAGTACAAGGTTGTTTTGTCATGTTTGCCTGTATTGCTGTGACAGTCTGTGGCTCCAGTGACAACAGTGCTATGTGTCCCTACTAGAGTCACAGCATCTCTCCTCAAGGCCCTTTGAGACCCTGCAGACAAGAATGTGTGCTATATTTTAAGAACTAGCCTCCAGGTTTATTTACACCCAGGGGAAAAGGCTTTTGGAGACTGAATATGGCTCCGTTCTTGCTTTTTTGAAAGCTTACTGCCATCTACTAAAACACATGCTGGGGTGGCTGTGGAGGTTCAGGGTCCTGGCATGAAGCCACATTTATTCACTTAGGTCACAGAAACCCCTCTCTCTGACTGGGGAATACAGAGGCTTGAGTCCACCTTGCTGCTGCCCAGGATGTCACCTTGTGAGTAAGCCCTTGATAAACTCCTATCCCAATCTGGGAACTATCAGTCTCTTTCCTCCTCCATATTTGAAAACAAGTTATAAGACTATGACCAAAGGAGCTCTGGTGGCATAGTGGATAGGGAGTTCTGGCTCTCTGACTGTTTGAATCCACTGTGCTCCATGGGAGAAGGGTGGGTAATCTCCTCTCATGAAATTTACAGCTTTGTAATACCTGCTAGAGAGTCAGCTATGATTTGGTTCCAACTCAACAGTAATAAATGAGAATGAGTTCATACCCAAACATCTGTCATCCACATCAAGATTTTTACCTGTTCTTCTCTTTGGCAACCAGTCAATTACTACTTCCTCAGCACAGATATCAGAGTTTTGGAATCTATCATTTACATGTTACTACAATTCATGATGTCTCTTTGAGTTAAGGATTCATATTACTTTGATTCACAATCAACACCCTTGGTATCAGCAGTTAAGATATCAAAAGATGTACTGCATTAGGAAAGTCTAGTGCCATAAACCTTGCCAAGGTACTAAGAAGCAATGAAATTCATCTGAAAACTAAAGTAAGCATAATTCAGGCCATAGTCTTTTCAATCACTTGCTATGCATCTGCAAGCTGGACAATAAATATGATAGTAGAAGAAAAACTGATGCCTTTGCCTTGTGGTATTTGAGAAGAATACTGAAGATCCCATGGACTGCTAAAATAACAAACAGCTATGTCTTAGATAAAAAGCAACCAGAGTGCTCCTTAGAGGCAAGGATGGCAAAACTTCATCTTATATACTTTGGGTATGTTGCTAGGAGAAACTATTCTTTGGAAGGAATATCATGCTTGGAAAGGTGGAAGGTCAGTGAAAGAGAGGAAGATTCTTAACATAATGGATTGACACAATGACTTCAGCAATGGTCTCAAGCACGGCATGGAACAGAAGGCTAGTTCTGTGTTGTACCAACAACTGACTACTGATGAACCACTGAGAACCACAGTTTCCACTAGCTGAGTTTCCTAGCCCAACTTCATCTGGAAGCTCTGCTGAATCCTGTTTAGCATCAAAACAACACGCAAGCTTCCACTGACAAGACAAGTGGTGGTTGCACACAAGGTGCACTAGCTGGGAACCAAACCTAGGTCTATCTTCATGAAAGGTGAGAACTTTACCACCGAACAACTAGTGCCTCCACTATTAGCTAACATGGAAACTGTAACTGTTATTCATATTAATGTTAATTTTTGCATATCTAATGTCCTTGCTCTGAAGGACTTGGCAAAAAATAAAACCCTGGGAATAGACAAAATACCAATAGATATATTTCAAGAGATGCTGCCCTGGACATGCTCATCAGGGTGTGCCAAGAAATCTGGAGGACAACTACCTGGCCAACTGACTGGAAGAGATCCATATTTATTTCCATTCAAAAAAAAAAAGGTGACCAGACAAGAGTGTGGAAATTATCGAACAGTATTACTAAAACCACATGCAAGCAAAAGCCTGCTAAAGATTATCCCAAACGACTGCAACAGTAAGTGCATTGACAGAGAACTAGTAGAAATACAAGCTGGGTCTAGAAGAGGCTGTGGCACTAGAGACATTACTACCAACGTCAGATGGATCTCAACAGAAAGCAAAGAATACCAGAAGGATATCTACCTGTGCTTCATTGACTATGCAAAGGTATCTGACTGGATCACAACAAACTGTAGCTAACCTTGAAGAGAACGGGAATCCCAGAACACTTGATAGAGCTCCTGCAAAACCTGTATTTGGACCAGGAAGCAATCCTCAGAACAGATCAAGGACACACTGCATGGTTCAAAATCAGGAAAGGAGTGCATCAGGGATGCATCCTGTCTTCATACCTTTTCAATCTATATGCAGAATAAATAATTCGGGAGGCTGAACTTTATGAGGAAGAATGGGGCATCAGGATTGGAGGAAGACTCATCAACAACCTACGTTATGCTGATGACACAAACCTGTGTGCTGAAACTGAGGAGGACATGAGGCACGTGCTGCAGAGGGTGAAGGACTATAGTCTTCAGTATGGACTATAGCCCAACATCAAAAAGACAAAGATTCTCACCACTGGTCCAATTGGTAGCACCATGATAGATGGAGAAGAGACTGAGAATCTTAACAATTATAGCTTGCTCAGCTCCACAATCAACCCTCTTGGCACCAGCAGTCAGAAAATCAAAAGATGAATTAGTCAGGGAAAATTTGCTGTCAGGGACCTCTCCAGAGTACTCAGAAGCAATAATGTCAGTCTAGAGACTAAAGTGTGCCTGATCCAGGCCACGGTCTTCGCAATTACTTGCTTTGCATCAGATAGTTTAACAATGACTAAGGATAACAGAAGAAGAATTGATGCATTTGAGTTGTGGTGCTGCAGAAGAGACTTGAACATACCATGGACTGCCAAGAAAACAAATAGGTCTGTTTTGGAGAGGATGAAACCAAATTTCTCCTTGGAGGCTAGGATTTTGAAGCTCTCTCACATACTTTGGGCACAAGGCCAGGAGGGACCAGTCCTTAGAGAAGAACATCCTGCTTGGAAGGGTGGAGGGACAGCACAAGAGAGGTAGATCCCATATGAGATGGACTGTGTCAGAGTCAGCGAGACTGGCTTTGGACAGGGCCGGCTTCAAGGCTGTTGTACACAGTGTCATGATGAGTTGTAGGTGACTTGACGGCACATAAACAACAACAAATGTCTAATAGTGATTGCTAAATAAGCATTCAATAAATGTGATAGAGATGAATCATTACCATCAACATATCCTACATCTTTATATTCTACTGTTTAAATCAACTTGTATGAACTGCCTCTAGTAATATACTGAATATCTACTATCAATGAAAATGCTTTATCAGGGATCTCACCAAGATTAGAAGACTGCCTAAATTACGGGATGGGACTCTTTCAGATACTTGCACTATTAAATGTAGAAAATGACCAACTAATATGATAATCCAGAAAATCAATTGTAGAGCTGATGTAATTATGAGCATCCATGATTCATAGAGCCGTCCCTTTCCCGCACTTACAGTAGCCTCGGAAGGAATTCCAAGCATTGGGTAGATATGTGTGTTGTTGTACAGATGAACTTTGCTGCTGCTGTTGCGGTTGCTGCTGGTGCTGCTGCAGAGACTGGCCTTGGCCTGAGGAATTGCTTTGTATGTGGGAGGGGCTGAGACCCTGTTGAGACTGCTGGGCAGAAGGACTCAATGGCTGGCCAGCTACCTAGCAACAAAGAGAAAGCAAGGAAGGGAAATCAGGAATAACCAATTATGGCTGAGACTCACAAATATCTCAAGTAGATAAATAAGACTAATATGAATTATAAGAACCCTAATGGTGCAAAAACTAAACACTCTACTGCTAACAGAAATGCAGGTACTTGAAGCAGTGGTTCCAGAGGAGAAAGACCGTCCAGTGTGCTCCTGCAAAGACTCTGAGAAAACCCTATAGACAGTACTCTGTCACATGGGGTTGCTATGTGCCAAAGACTGGCTGCACCACTCCAAACAGCAATAATATGGATTATAATACTGAAAGCATCAACTCCTAAATGATACACTGAGTGGAACAGAATTACTGAAAGCACTCATAATTAGGATGAGCTTCCAGAGGCTTATCTTGAAGAGTGCCCAAAAGTCTCATTTGAAAAACTTTTTAGAAAGATAAATGAAGGTATAATTACCATATTTGTATGCAAACAACACATGTGTCATTTGGAGTTTTGGGGGTTTTTTTACTAATCATGTGCTCCCCACATGGACTGTAGCATGAAGACAGCCAAAGAAGACAAGAACATACATAAGCTGAAGAGTCAAAGACCTTCTTCCCAGAGTGACAAAAAGAGAAAATCTCCCCTGGAACTGCTGCCCTGAATCTGGACCTCTAGCCTCTAAACTTTGAGAAAATAAAATTCTGTCTCCCATTTGTATTTATGTTATAGCAGCCATTGTATCTCCAGTTGGGAGACCTCTGGTAGCTTAGTGATAAAGAACTGCACTGCCAACCCAAAGGTAGTATGTGGTTCGAATGCACCAGTTGCTCTGTGGGAGAAAGATGCGCAATCTCCTCCTACGCACTTTACTGCCTCTGAAAATACTCTGGAGAGTCAGCTAAAAGTTGGTTCTGACTCGATGGTATTCAACAACAATGAATTTATAGTTGGAAACTAAGTTGGAAATGAAGAAAGATCTATGTCTGAAGAGCATGTCTTAAGAATTTTGAATTGGTTTAAACCTGTTAAGTTATGGCTGATGAAACAAACTGAAAAATACTCAAATAATAATTTGAGTGACCTGAAACAGGAAAAATTATGAGTGGAAACCCTGGAAGGGGTGATATGGAAGAGTTACAGTGAACCCTTGCAGGAGTCAGATGAGTGAGCCTGGATTAGTAACAGTACTACGGAAAGTAACACACATTCAGAGTGACAAAATAAGCCACATTTGAGTTGGCACCACTGTTTCCAACTCTGTTCAAAATCTGACAGGTTTATGATTTAATCACTATGCAATGTTGTACTCTGTCCCTACTTCCTAGTAAGAAGATTCAGTTCCTAACAAGGCTTTGACTGTAATTTTTCCTGTTCAGTTCACTCAATTTAAAAAATTTGAGTCTGTACCAGTTTTGATGGTTTGGGCCTGACAGAACTAGAAGGGCTAGTAGTAATGTAGCCCTGTCTGTGTCTTTACACTCACAACTCCTCACAGCCCCTGCAGCCATGTAAGACTGTCTGGAAACTGTGAGAAACTCACCTGAGATGAGGAAGGAGCCGAGGTGGTGGGCTCAGTGACCTGGATGTGCTGCACCTGAATAGCATGCTGGGTGTATGTCTGAGGGTCATGGAGCTGACCAACATCTACAGTGGACTGCTGAGACTGGTGAGGTGAAGTGGCCTGGAGGAAAAATTTACCAGAAACCAACTCATAGTGATTTAGGCCAAGGAAAATCCACTCACTTAAAAACTAGGCCCAACAGAAATGCAGAATAGTCAGTCCTTCAGATACATTGTTCTTCTCCCAGAAAACTTACACCTAACGCCAGCTGCCAAACATTAGTTTTGCAACATGAAGATTATAAAACATCATAAACCACTAATACAACTGAATTCCAGGGGAAGGGGAAAAAGGCGACATGGCATCTCAGAATAGGTTGAATGCAAAACTCTCAGGAACAAAAAAGCTTTTTCCCTTTTATTCCAATGCATTAATAAGAAATCAATTAAGAGAATTTGCCTTTAGTTTGTCATTGTTACCCCTAATAATAAGCTCTGATAATAGTACCTACCTTTTATGTAGCACAGATATCTCTGAAAAATGTAAAAACTAACCATGAGCCTCATTCCCAAAACAGAGAGAGAGAGTGGGGGGAGAGAGGGGCGGGCATGTGCAGATACACAGAGCATATTTGGCAAGTACTTTTGTGGAGTTATAGATCCCTTCAAAATCTAAAGTTAAGAACTTCCCTAATAAAGATAAGATGGAGTAATGAATAGTCAATGAAATGATAGAAGCAACTTCTAATTTCCTGATCAGGAAGTTTAACATTTTCAGAGACCAAGGGAGCTCTGGTAGCCTAGTGGCAAGAAGCTGCACTGCAATCCCAAAGGCACGTGGTTCGAATCCACCAGATGCTCTGCTGGAGAAGGAGGGGCAATCTCTTCCTGTACCAGTCAGATCCAATTTGACAGTACACACAAAATAATAAAATAAAATAAAAAACATTTTCAGAGACCAAATTAGGTCAAAGCAGTAAGTTTGCTTATTTGCATCAGGAGGAAACATTAAATGCAACAAAAGCTCTGGGAGAATTTCTTTTTTCAGCTCCCTAATCAGTAAGAATCAGTAGAAATGAACTACTAATTCAGAGATCCTAATGGGGGATCTCTGATAAGCTAGTGGGTATGGAGGTATATGTGAACCCAAAGGTGGCTCAAATCCACTAAAAGAAAGAAGAGCAATCACCATATCCTACTTCTGAAAATCCATTGGATAGTCAGTTACAAATCAGTTCTGACTCAACAGCACATAATAACAACAATTCATAAAAATAGGTACTAATATTCAGAGTTATAATCTTAACATTCCTTCCAAAAACACCCATTCTCTCCTAAGCAATTACTGCTTCTGAAAGCCTGTTGAAGGGTTAGCTGTGGTGGTTTCCAACTCAATGGCACACAACAACAACATCACTAGGTAGTAGGCAGCCCAGGAAACAGAAGACACTCTGTCGGAGCTCAGAAATAGGTCCTTCTTGCAGTATGCTAGCTGTATATGAATTGAAGCCTAAAATCTCATCAAGATTACAGAAGGAAATCGCCCACACTGCTAAGTCCAGAGCCCTCAAAGGGAGCATGGAAGCAAGAGAGGTGTGGTTTAATCAATGGATTAGACTTAGATGTCAACATAGAAGTATATTATGTAGAGGTCAGTTTCAGTTCGCAAACCAAATATTTGTGTGGACTACAGATACCCAGCTAGTCCAGGACACTATGGCTTTTATACAAGTAAAGAGAAACAACATTGGACAGTACCGCGGCCACTTGCACCACTTGCAGCTGTATGTGCTGTGGCTGCTGGAGACCAGAGGTGGATTGCGACACAGGGATGTACTGAATTCTCTGGTAATCCCCCTGTGGGGTCCGGTAGTCAGTTGTTAGAGTCTGCGACAGCTCTGTCATGGCTTGAGTGAGCAGGTCAGTTGTCTAGGAAAAAACATACAAAAAATGGTAATTGGTAGCTATTTCAATGTTCTTAAATCCTACCAAACTTTAGTTAGTTTGCTTCACTGGTAGAATCTCACATTACAGAAGAGATCCAAATCCATGACAGGAAAAAACTGAGTCTGAGAAGATGATGAAAGAAGATAAAAAAAACAAAACAAACCCAAAACCAACTTAGTTAGAATACCAGAAAATGTTTATCTGTGTTCTCTTGACTATGCAAAGGCATTGACTATGTGGCTCATAACAAATTATGGCTGACATTGAGAAGAATGGGAATCCCAGATTAATTATGCTTATGGGAAACCTACATTTCGACCAAAAGGCTATTTTCCAAACAGAGCAAGTGAACAATATGTGGGTTAAAATCTGGAAAGCTGTCTATCAGGGTTGTATCCTTCCTCCATACCTATTCAATTTGTACACTGAGCAAATCATTGAAAAAGCTAGACTGACTATATGAAGAAGAATGTTGTATCAGGATTGGAGGAAGACTCAACAACAACTTGCAGTAAACAGATTAGACAACTTTGCTTACGAAAAGCGAAGAGGACTCCTAACACTTGCTACAGAAGATCAATGACTACAGCCTTCAAGATGGATTACATCTAATATCAGGAAAAGAAAAATTCTCACCATTGGACCGGTACGTATCATCATGATAGAGGAAGCAAAGATTGAAGCTGTCAACGATTTCATTTTACTTGGCTCTATAATCAACACTCATTGAACAGCAATCAAGAATCAAGACATAGGGAGCTTTGGTGGCCTAGTGTCAAGAAGCTGCACTGCAATCCCAGAAGTATGTGATTTAAATCCACCAGATGCTGTGCTGGAGTAGGGGCAATCTCCTCCTGTACCAGTCAGACCTGATTTGACGGTACACACACAAAAATAATAAAATAACTAAAAAATCTTCTTAAAAAAAGAATCAAGACTTGTTGCACTGAGAAAATCTACTGTCAAGGACCTCTTTACAGTACTAAAAAGCAGGATACAGAGCTGTTGTGCAAATGGTCACTTGAGTTGCAAGCAACTTGACAATACACAACAACTACCTTCAACGCAACTTGGATGTCCTTTCTTCATTACCACTGATAACGTCCCGACACAATTTGATATCAACTAATTCTTTTTATTGTAGTGACTCTATATATTCCTTCATCTTCCTTTGATGTGTCCTGCCTCATTCAAGATTTTGACCTGGATTTCTTCAGTATCACAATTGAGGGTTTAATTTATTCTCTAGTTCTTTCAGTTTGAGAAATTCTGAGTATGTTCTTCCCTTTTGGTTTTTTTTCACTCCAGCTTCTTGCACATTTCATTATAAAACTTCATTTTATTTTCTTGAGCTATCCTTGAAGCCTTCCATTTAGCTCTCATACCTCAGCATTCTTTCACCTTGAGTTAGGTTCTTTTTATTACAGTGCAAGTTCATAGTTGCTTTTGACATTATTTTGGCCTTTTCTTTTTCTCCTATCTTCATAATAACCTTTTTATTCCTTCAAGGATGATGTCCTTAGTGTCATCCATCTGATTTTCAGTCATTAGTGTTCATTGCATCAAATATGTTCTTGAGATGTTTTTTAAATACAGGCAAGATAGACTCTAGGTCATATTTTGGTTCTCCTTGACTTGTTTTAATTTTTTTTGGTTTCAATTTGAGCTTTCAAGTGTGTAATTGATGGTCTGTTCCACAGTAAGTGCCTGGCCTCTTTTTAACTACTGACATTGAGCTTCTCCATTAACTTTTTCCACAGATATAATTCATCTGATGAGGTTCATGTGTATAGTTGAGAAATATATATAGATAGATATAGAGATAGAGATAGATACAGATATATTTATAACAGCCTACTGTTTTATATATATACAACTCAAACTACACTCATTGCTGTTGAAGTAGAACTGACGTAGAGCTGACTCGCCAGTGGCTTTTCTGAATCTATAAATCACATGAGATGATATTCCCTATCTTTTTCCTTCAAAGCTCCTGGTGGATTAAAATTTCCAGAGAGGTCTCATATTTATGTTAGGAGAGAAACTCCTTATAGACTAGACCACCGAAGCTTCAAATGACATAGATAGATATAGATACAGATATATAAAACATATTATATATATATATATATATATATATATAAAGCACATATGCAATTGTTGTTAATCATCTATGACTCATAGTAACTTTATGAACAGGAGATTTGAATCCTGTACCATCTACACGATCCGATGATAATACTCAAGCCCATTGTTATAGTCACTATGTCAGTCCATCTTAGTGAGGATCTTCTCTTGCTTTCCCCCACCCCACCAAGATTTCCTTATCCAAGAACTTGACTTTTCTGACAACATGCCCCCAAGTATGTGAAATAAAGTTTTATTAGCCATCCTTGTCTTCTAGGGAGCACCCTGGTTGTATGGTGTTTTTTGTTTGTTTGTTTGTTTTGCTTTTTGACAGTCTATGGGATATTCAATACTCTTCTCCAACACCATTAATTAGAAAGTATCACATCTTCTGTAATCCCTATGCATTGTCCAAATTTTACATACATAGGGAGCAATTGAAAATACCATGGCTTGAATCAGATGTCTTTTTTTTTTTAATCAGATGTCTTTAAACGCTCTATCATGAGACAATCTCATTGTCTCTGACATACCTAACCCTGTCACTGAGTCAATCCATCTTATCCAGGGCCTTCCCCTTTTTCTCTGTCCATCCACCTTCCCAAGCATGATATCCTTCTCCAAGGTCTGGTCCCTCGTTACAACATGCCCAAAGTACATCAGACAGAGATTCAGAATCCTTGCCTCCAAGAAGCAGCCAGGTTTTATCCTCTCCAGGACAACGCTGTTTGTTCTTCTGGCTGTTCATGGTATATTGGCAAAAAAATCTGATGGAATATCATCTAATGTTTTTCAGGAAACAGATGCAACTCTGAGTGTGCTCAACAGACTATGCCTACAGATTTTGAAGATCTGACCAACTGACAGGAAGAGATTAATTTTTTTTTCATTCCAAAAAAAAGTGATCCAATAGAATGTGGAAATTATTGAACTTTGCCATTAATATCCCATGCAAATAAAATCTTGCTCAAGATTATGAAAAAACAACTATAACAATATAGCCATAGGGTCTTTCAGAACTCAAGCTGAATTCAGAAGAGGCTGTAGTATGAAGGATATAATTGCTGATGTCAGCTGGATCTTGGCTGAAAGCAGAGAATATCAGACTAAGTCTGTATGTACTTTATTGATCATGTAAAGGTATTTGACTGTGCAGATCATAACAAATTATGACTAACAGAGAAGAATGGGAATCTCAGAAAACTTAATTTTGCTCATGGGAAGCCTATACTTAGACAAAGAAGCTGGTGTCTGAACAGAGCAAGGGAACACTGCATGGTTTAAAATCAGAAAGAGTGCGTGTCAGAGCTGTATCCATTTTCCATAAATATTCCATCTCTCTGCTGAACAAATACATTTGAGATGGTGGACTATATGAGGAAGAAAGTAGCATCAAGGTTAGAGGAAAACTCCTAAGTAGCCTGCATAATTTTAGATGACTCAACTCTGCTTGTGGAAAGAGAAAGAGGCTTGAAGTAACTGACTCCAGAAGACTAAAGATTAGAGTCTTCAATATAGATTACACCTTAACGTGAAGAAAAAGAAAACCCTCCCAGGGAACCAAAATATAGCATCATGAAAGAAAGAAAAAAGGTTAAAATTGTCAACAATTTTCTCTTATTCTGATCCACAATCCACTCCCACGGTAATAGCAGTCAAGAAATTCAAAGATGCAATCATATCAAAAGGGAAGAAAAAAAATGAGCAAAAGACATGCAAAGAATTTTCACAGAGGAAGATATCCGGATGGCGAACAGACACATGAAGAAATGTTCAAAATCATTATCAATAAGAGAGATGCAAATCAAAACTACAATGAGATACCATCTCACTCCAGTAGCAATGGCAAAGTTTAACAGACAGCAAGTAATAAATGTTGGAGAGGATCTGGGGAGATATGAGTTCTTATACACTGTTGGTAGGATTATAAAATGGATTATAAAACCACACTGGAAGGCAGTTGGGCGCTTCCTCAGAAAACCGAGCATAGAAATTCCATATGATCCAGCTATCCCAATGTTTGGAATATACCCTGAGAAACTGAGAACTAAGGCACAAATGCCCACTTGTACACCAATGATTACAGCAGTGTTATTCACCATTGCAAGAGCATGGAAACAGCCCAGATGTCCGACCACAACTGAATGGACTGAGAAATTATGGTACCTTCACACAGCGGAATACTACATAGCGGCATGCAGAAACAATAATTTTGTAAATTATAACCTAACTTCAGATGGAGTGGAGAGCATCATGCTAAGTAAACTAACTCAGTCCCAAAAGGACAAATACAGTATAAGACCATTATTACAGAACAAGTATGAGGATCCAAGGGAAGGAGGGTGAGAGCACAGGAATGAGGATGGGTGGGGGTGGGGTGTTGTTGTTGCTGTTATTGTTATGTACCATCGAGCCTCCTGTGACCCACAGTGACCCTATATATAGCAGCTCTGAACCCTTCCCTGTCCTGAGCCAGTCTCACTAATTCTGACACACCAACCCTCATTGCTCCAGTCTTATCTGGGGTTTCCTCTCCTGTGCTGTCCCTCCACCCTTCTGAACATGATGTCCTTCACGAAGAATTGGTCTCTCCTGGCCACATGCCCAAAGTATGTGAAATAGAGCTTCAAAATCCTAGCCTCCAAGAAAAGATTTGGTTTAACCCTCTCCAAGACAGACCTATTAGGTTTTTTTTTTGTTGTTGTTGTTGTTTTTTCTTGGTTCACAAGTTTAATAGAAACTATAAATACTCTCAGGTCCCACTACTACTGGTACATAATACACAACAGCTGGCCTATCCAACAGTATAGCTCAGGCCATAAGAACGTTGTCCATCCCAACCTCTGCTGGAAAAGACCTATCCTATCACACACCACATCTTGGCCAAGTCTAGGACCTTGTGTTTTAAGCACAAAGAATGTACAAAAGATGTTTTTGTTCTCAATGCTGCCCACTGCAGCCTGGCACTTTGGGTCGTCCAGTGCTCACTTCTGCTTAGAGAAATACTCTTTACTCTTCTGGACATCAGGTTTGATGGTATCACTTCCAGGCTTCCATCCAGCTGGGCACACTTCCCCATGTTTGTCCGTGAACTGGAAGGCCTGAACGAGTCTTAGAGTCTCATCCACAGAGCGACCAACAGGGAGGTCATTCACAGTGATCTGTCTAAGGATCCCTTTATCATCAATGATAATTCTACAAGAGGCAACCTACAGGTTCAATGCAATACCAATACAAATACCAATTCCATTCTCCAATAAGATGGAAAAGGCAATTTCCAATTTTATTTGGAAAGGAAAGAGACCCCAAACAAGCAAAGCACTTCTCAAAAAGAGAAACAAGGTAGGGGGTATCACACTACCTGATCTCAAATCCTACTACACAACGTGGGACTGATATAGTTGTAGTAGCAGCTTAAATACGAAGCATTAGAGAAATCATTTGTTCTGACAGTCATTTTACAAAATGCATGCTTCAATAAATTTGGCAATAATATGTGTTGCTAAGGTTTATGTTTCCTAGTACATGCTGACCCAACTTGGTTACTGCTCCCTGACTACATCTTGTAATTGTACCTGGTCTGGGGCCTGGACACCTATGAGAAGCCAGAAACAATAATGACTCCAGAATGGGGAAAAAATCTCAACTGCCAACCTCAATGAACTTTGTGTAATCCCCAGGCCCAATCTCTGTTTATAAAACCAATCTTTGCATCCCCTCAGTGTTGGAACCGTTTGGGCAATAGCTGGCATTCTTGACCCATGTATAATAAAAGGTTTGTTAATCTCTGATATTGGATGAAGAGATTGAGATTGTACACAGCTTTAGTTTGCTTGGCTCCATAGTCAACATTCTCGGCACCAGTAGCCAGGAAATTAAAAGGCGCATTGCCATGGGAAAGTCTGCTGTTGGGGACCTCTCCAAAGTGCTGAAGAGCAATGGTATCTCTTTGGAGACTAAGGTGTGTCTGATACAGGCCATGGTCTTTGCAACCACCTGTTATGCATCAGAGCGTTGGACAATGACCAAGGAGGATAGAAGGAGAATTGATGCCTTTGAGCTGTGGTGCTGGAGAAGAGTATTGAGAATACCATGGACTGCTAGGAAAACAGATACGTCCTGGAAAGGGATAAACCGGGTAGCTCTTTGGAGGCAAGGATTCTGAGGCTCCGTCTAACATACTTTGGACATGTTGTGAGGAGAGACCAGTCTTTGGAGAGGGACATCATGCTTGGGAGGGTGGAGGGATAGCACAGGAGGGGAAGGCCCTCTATGGGGTGGATTGATTCAGTGACTGGGATAATCGGGATAGGAGTGTCAGAGACAGTGCGATTGGCACAGGACAGAGCGGAGTTTAGGGCTGTTGTACACAGGGTCGTTATGAGTCGCAAGCGACTCGACGGCACATAACAACAACATATAAATCTCGCATTTTCTGCCGTAACATCGTGACAGACACACAGATTAATGGAATAGAATTGAGAACCCAGCAATCAGCTCATCTACCTATGGTCAACTAATTTTTGACAAGAAAATTAAATCGGTTAAAAGGGGAAACTACAACCTTTTTTGGAAGCAGGAGTGGCATCCACTTCCTAAACAACATACTTCTGGACACTATGAGCTTTGAAAACGTCGATAGTTGTAGAAAGGCTTCAGTAATTTTGTTCACAGGGTTGCTGAGTCTTATTCGACTCAAAGGCAATCAACAACAAAAGCCTTTTTAAGAATTGGTGTTGGCAAAATTGGAAAACTATCTGTAGAAAACTCAAGCAAGGCCCATACCTCACACCATATACAAATATCAACTCAAGGTGGATCAAGGACCTAGGAGTAAAGGAGGATGATAAACTTCATCAGAGAAATGTTTTGAAGAACTCTAGAAACCCTAATCCACAGTATGAACAGTCTAACAAGCATAATGAAAAATCTACAACCAGGAGAGGATAAAATAGATGAATGGGACCTTGTAAGAATCAAATCCCTATGCACATCCAAAAACTTCTCCAATAGGGTAAAATGAAAAGCCACAGACTGGGGGAAAAATATTTGGTAATGACCTATCTATCTGATAGGGACTTATCTCTAAAATTTATAGAACACTCCAGTACCTCAACAAGAAAAAGGTATAAAACCTAATCACAAAATGGTCATAGGATATGAACAGATACTTCACCAAAGACGACAATCAGATGACAAACAAACACATGAAGAAATATTAAAAATTCCAATCTCCAAGAGAGAAGCAAATTAAAACAATTAATTATGAGATATCATCTCACCCCAGCAACAATAGCAAAGTTCAACAGAGGAGCAAACAATAAATGTTGGTGAGGTTGTAGAGAGATTTTAACCCTTATTCACTGCTGATGGGAATGTAAAATGATACAACTAATATGGAAGGCAGTCAACCTGGCACTTTCTCAAAAAGCTGTAAAAAGAAATACTATTTTGACCCAGCAATGCTACTACTGGGAATATACCCTAAAGAAACCAGAGCCGCCATCCCAACAGATGTATATACACTCATGTTTATTGCTGCATTATTCACAATAGCAAAATGATGGAAGCAATCCAAGTGCCCAATGAACAAATGAATAGATTAAAAAAACTATGGTATATTCATATAATGGAATACTATGCAGCACTGAAAAACAGTGAACTTGTAAACCATTACACACTATGGGGGACCCTAGAAGACATTATGCTGAGTGAAATATCTCAGTCATGATATGACAAATACTGCATTGCACCACTGTTTAAAGCAGGACTGACATGGGGAATTGGGAGGAGAATAGGATAAAAGCAGATAGATAATGAACACTGCAATAAAACATATGAAGGAAAGAACTGTTTAAAAGGAACATATGATTAAGCATTATACAACAGCCCAGAACAAGAAGTACACTGCAAAAAGGACTGGGGCAGGGGAGTGGCAGAGAGGAGCCAATTATGCAACAACAAATGAATAATTTAAAAAAAGAAAGTGAACTGGGGGAAAGGAAGGGGGAATCTGCAACAATGAATAAATGAAAATTCAACTTTTCTGTAAACTTTCTTAAAAATCACCATTAAAAAATTTTATAAAAAAGATCTTTACATGGCAATACCTATTAAGTTGTTGTATAAATTAAAAAAAAAAACCTGCTCTTTTGCTTCTGTGCATTGTGATTATTAAGTGATAAATACGTGAGTATTTCAGGAATAATTAGAAATTCAAAGACATGTTTTATGAGGGAAATCTGCTATGAAGAACCAGTGCACTCTGCTACTGAGCACTATGCTAAAGTCAACAGGTTAAAAGATTAAGGTGAGCCTATGTGGAAGCAGGAGTGGCATCCACTTCCTAAATAACATGCCTCCAGAAACTCTATGAACTTTGATAAATGTCAATAGTTATAGAGGGGCTTCAGGCTTTTGTTCATAGAGTTGCTACTGGTTGTGCTCAACTCAAAGCTCAACAACAAAAATGAAAGCCATGTATTTTTTAACTGCTTCCTATGCATCTAAAATGTTGGATGATGAATACAGAAGACTGAAGAAGAACTGATGATGCTGAATTGTGGGGCTGGCAAAAAGTACTGAGTATCCCATATGCCAAAAAATCAAACAAATTAGTCCTGAAAGAAGTATAACCAGGGTGCTTCTTACAATGCAAGGCTGGTGAGACTTTGTCTCACTTACTTCGGGCATGTTGTCAGGAGGGGCCAGTCCTTGGAAAAAGACAGCATGTTGGGAAAAGTCAAGAGTCAGGGAAAGAGAAAAAGACCCTCAAAGACACAGACTGACACAGTGACTAGCGTAACGGGCTTGCGTATAATGAAGATGGTGTGGATGGTGGACAAGATTCTGTTGTTCATTGGTCCCAGTGCATGGTAGTTGACTCAATGGCACTTAACAACATTTGTGTGTGTGTGTGTGTGTGTGTGTGTGTGTACACAAACACATACATGTACTTATTTATGTATATACATGTGTTTATATATAAACATTCATTGCTGTTGAGTCAATTCAAACACAGCAACTCAATGTGACAGGACAGAAGTGTTCCATTGGGGTTTTTACTGTAATCTTAATGGAAGCAGCTCATCAGGCTTTACTGCATTACCCAGGGAGGGTACAAATCACTAACTTTAGATTAGAAAATGAGCACAAATTGTCTGTACCACCCAAGAGATAGGGAGACACACAAGCACATAGACACATAGAGGTGGATGTCTGAGACTGTCTGCCTGGGACCCAGGCAAGTTATCCTCAATGTTCTGCCAATCTTGTCACAAACAAGTAGCACTGAAATTTTCTTGCTGCCTATTTCAAAGAGCACTTTGAAGAGTACCAATCAGGAAACTCAATAATAAACACAACGACTTGTGTAGAAAACTGAAGGATATTGTGCTCCATGCACAGAAACTAGAAGAATAATAGCAAAGTAGACATGGCTGTGGTATCTGAAGCCAGGCTGGATATGAGGCCACACACTCACCACCACCGTCTCCCCAGTGGCACTGTCCGTGGTTAAGACAGCTGGTGTGGTGCTGATCACAGCTGTGGTCAAGGGGGCATGCACACCGCTGGGGAGCTGGGCATATTCCGGATGCTTCTTTCGAATGTGCTGTACCATTTTGGTCTGGAAAATAGTAAGGCAAAAATCAACAACATAATTAATAATTTCCATCTTTTCCATATGTAAGCTCTCCAAAGAAGTTCTATTATCTTTTATGCTTTTAAAAAGGAGAAAAAAAAAACCCAAACAAACAAACTAAAATACACAACAAAGCAATGCTATGTGCAAGGGGGAAAGGAAGAAGGCTGGAGAGAAATAGAAAGTGTGCATGACAGCACACTATCAGGCAAGGTACTCAGATGCACCCTACTCTTACCAATACCTGTGTCAGTCAATCCCAACCTTCCATGAAATGAGCTCTTATTCAAGAAACACACTACTACCATGTTGATTCCAACTCCTAGTGAGCCCACAGGACCACCCATAGTGTTTCTAAGGCTGCAGATGTTCACATGAGGCCCCTGACACAGCTTTCTCCAGTACAGCAGCTGGTGAGTTCAAACCACTGACCTTTCAATGGCAGCAAGCACTTAACTCTCGCACCACATGACAGCTTGACACCACATAATGACTGACCCCTCAGCATTGCCCCTTTATAAGAACCGTCACACAGTCCCAATGGAATGTTTCTATATTAGTACAGCCGAGCTCATGGACTGTGAGCACAGAATATTCAAACAGGAGACCCTCAGCAAGCGAAGCAAAAAAAGAAACAGTCAAGAACCAAAACTATCAGATAATTCTAGGCAAAGTCCACAATATTCTCTTTCCATTCTCTGCATATGGCTTCATATTTCTTAGATTACGAAACTAACTCAACCCACTGGCAGTGAGTCAGAACCAGCTCATTGCTGACCCTCTAGCATGTTTTCAAAGGCTCTACATTCCATTTCCCTTGGGAGACAGTACAAGTAAACTTAAGAGACACTGGACACAGGGAAAAAAAACACAAAAAAAACCAAAATCTCTCAGCATTTGACGTGTTTGGAATCACAGGAGAGAAGAAAGCATCAGATACAAGCTGTCAGGTCATGGGTCGGACAATGGGAGATTAATTCTGAAGGCATTTGGTAGAAGTGAAGTGGTATCCTGCTGGAGGGCGGAGCTGGGAAATAAGTGGGTCAAGGCACT